>NC_056725.1:160622015-160707015 GCF_019279795.1 Protopterus annectens | reverse complement strand
AGACAAAGAGAGACTTCAGAAGTGTTTAAGTATTGATTCTTTCTTGTTGTATCCCTGAAACGCTAATTCCACCGAAAACACGGTTATTCAGTGGTTCTATGGATCCCTACTGATATCTGCATTGCTTACTGTACTTAAAATTCATTGCTGCACTTTAAAACGTTACTGTTTGTCATTTTTGCTTGTATATCTGTAACATAGTTATAGGCTACACACTCAAGTGCGCTAGCCTCCTCTGTGTATTTAGAGTTATTTAAGTTGCTGCATTTCTGTTATCTGTGAAAAAAGAAAAAATACAAAAAAATAATCTCCCTGCTTTCCTGCCTTTCTGTACTAGTCTAGTCCGGTTTTCAGGCTTTGCTGAATCCAGGACTGTGGTTAAGGTTCCTGTGTTGCCCATATCATACTTGAATAGTTAGGTGGCTTCCTTGTTCACTGTGAGAGAGGGAACTCTGAGCAGCCTATATGTCCCTGTACGAGTGGTCCCAGCCCAGCAACTTGTAGCTCATTTTCCATATTGGGCTAAGTTCTATCCTTTTGCTCTCTCTGGTATAAAAATCACTTAGCGAGGCTGCGCATCGGGCAGTGCTGGTTAATCAGGTTTAAACTATTCCCGGCTCCACAAAGTCTACTCTTCACTTTTTCCCATGGAACTGCTCTAACTCTCAAATTAAACACTCCATTCTAAATCTAAAACCCTGCACTTGCTCATATAAGCAATTTCTATAAGTTAAGCACTAATAATCTATATAAGCACTACATCCTCATATACTCCCCTTGAGTACTTTATCTCCTATTGGTCCTTTCTGATTCAGTTGCAAAGGCGTTCCCTATACTATTCTAGCATGTCCAAAGGTCAGTTACTGGTTTCCTCTCCAGTCCAGCTGGTGAATCTGGGAATCATGAGGCAATGTTACAACTGCCTCATGTACACAGACAACCCTCTCCTCCTCCCAACAAGTACAAATATATGTGAGAGATGCAACCATATAGCCAAACTGGAGACTGAGCTCTCTCGACTCAGTACTAGCGTAACCAGTCAGGAGGGGAAGGTAACCACACACACCGCAAATCCAGTCTCACATAGTCCTACCACAACTGCAGACCAAACACATAAACACACAAAAACATACTTGGAGGCTCTAAATAAAAATCTGCCAAAACAGCAGAGACCTCCAAAGCAGACACCCAAGCGACCGCTACCCCAAAACAAAACACAGGCAACACATAGCTCACAAAGTCAGTGTGCCAAACAGTCACAGCCCTTAAGGCTCAACAACATACCTGATACACTTGTAATAGGTGACTCTATAGTCAGACACACTGACGTCCCGCTCACCAGGCTGAACAAAGAAAAGGTCACAGTGAGCTGACTGTCGGGCGCTAGAATCCGCCACATAACACAAGCACTCAGGTCACTCCAAAGCAAGTACAAATATGACTCAATCATTGTCCATGCTGGTGTGAATGACCTGAGACGTACCTCCCTGGACTACATGAAAAGAGACATAGAGGAGCTCTCTGATCATGTAGCCCAGGCCGGTATGACCCTGACCTTGAGCAGCATCTTACCCTCACCAAGAATGATGCCTCAGTATAAAGACAAAATGATCAATTTCAGGAATTGGCTTAAGTATTGGTGTCATTCAAAGGCGATCCAGTATCTGTCTGCCTGGGATGACATGCTCGACAAGCCACGTTGCTTCGTAAGGGACGGCTTGCACCTGTCACCCCTGGGCTTTTGGATATTGGCAAAGGCTCTTGCCACCCCCATAGTGCCTTTTTTAGGCAAGGCTCAAAAGACAAACCCACCTCCTTAGACAACACAAGTAGAAAGAAACTAAGGGTAATGCTGCTCAACGCCGGAAGTCTAAACCTCAAGATGCACACTCTCGAAGCCCTCCTCAGTATGGAGAACATCGATGTCTGTGCAGTGACAGAAACCTGGTTCAAGGCTCCCGAGAGCACCCCAACACTACCAGGTTATATCTCATATCATGCTTTTCAGCCCCAAAACTCAGACCAAACCACAAAAGGAGGGGGAGTATCCATATTCATCAAGGACACCCACACCTCCAGGTTAGTGGCATTGCACAAAGCATCGGAGACCATCCATGTGCAACCAACAGTGGGCAAAACTGCCTTTCAGTTTGGAGCATGCTACAGACCACCTCTCAAACTCAGGAACCCCACTTGGCCTTCCTGAAGACACTGGAGAATATGAAGGTCTCTCCAAACACCATCATATTGGGGGACTTCAACTATCCAAACATAGACTGGGAGCATTACTCAAGCCCCAACACCCTAGCCCAGAGGTTCCTAGAATTCATAAACTCAAATGCTATGGAACAATTGCTCACCACTCCCACAAGAGGGGAAAGCATACTAAATCTGATCATCACCAACATGGGAACACAATGTTCCATACCAGAAGTATACCCCTCATTGGTAAGATCGGACCATAAATTAATCTCACTAGAAATCCACATCCCGCCCCACCCCCAGCACAAAAGACCACAGTGAAGAACTTCTCAAAAGCTAACTTCACACTTCTTAAAACCAAAGTGGAATCCTTCAAGGCCCCCAGGCCAGTGGAAACCATGGCCCTATCTGCTGAATCCTTTATAAACGCATTCTATGGACACCTTCAGGAATGCATGGATCATGCAATCCCAAATAAAACCAAGACCCATTCCCCCAAAGGCAGGCGTCCTGTCTGGTGGACCCCAGCCATAAATAAGCTATACAACAGAAGGAGGAAGCTACTACATGATAGAGCAAAATCCCTAAAAGGGAAGGCATCTCTGATCAGTACTAGCAAAAAACTACGATCACTCATAAAAACATCCAAGGCCACTTTCGAGAGAAAAATTGCACAACTAACAAAAGATAATCATAAGGCTTTCTTTAGTTATGTTAGAAACCTGGGTGGCAACTCCCAGATATGCTCAGAGTTAGTCCATAATAACAAAAAATACACTGAACCCTCAGACATTGCCAACATCCTGGCAGACAGGTTCAGTGCAAACTCCCCCCCGCCCCAAAAGGACAAATATCTATCCCAGCAGAGTGTTGCCTCCCTGACATCTCAGATGCCCAGGTGAGAGCTGCCCTCTCCAAAGCAAAAAACACAGCATCAATGGGACTGGGCGGTGTCCCGGGCTGCATGCTACATGAACTCCAAGAAGAGCTATACCCTCACATAAAGCTGCTATTCAATCTTAGCCTTACTACAGGATATGTACCCAAAGAATAGCGTACAGCAACAGTAGTCCCACTCCACAAAGGAGGTGCCTCTACGGACCCTGGAAACTACCGCCCCATAAGCCTGACTAGCCTGGTCTGCAAAGCTATGGAGAGGATCATTATGGAGCTCATAAACAAAGACATTGAGGACCTACAGACACTGGATCCTACCCAATTCGGCTTTGTCAAGGGCAGATCCTGCCACCTGAACCTGGTAGATTTCTTTGAAACAGTCACCAAGGCCATTGATGAGGGTAAGGTGGTCCACACAGCCTACCTAGACCTCGCAAAAGCCTTTGACACAATACCCCACTCGGGCATCATAGACAAACTCTCCAGCCTAAATATAAACCCCTATGTCATAAGATGGGTTGCAAACTGGCTCAAGGACAGAACCCACATGGTCAGAATTGCTAGAGCCATATCAGACTCTAAACCAGTTATAAGTGGCATCCCACAGGGCTCAGTCCTGGGACCTCTCTTATTCGGAATATATTTTTCTGAAGTGCAGGCTAACACGGGAGGACTGTGGCTGACCAAGTTCGCAGATGACTGCAAACTGGGCACCATAATTGACTCTCCAGCTGACACAAGCATCCTCCAAAAGGGTCTCACAGAGATGGATAACTGGTGCCAGAGCCATGGCCTTAAACTAAATGCCAAAAAGTGTATAGTTATACCCTTTGGCAAAAACAAAGTACCCACAAATTACCACATAGGAGGTAATCTATTAAGTACAGAAGAAGTAATTAGGGACCTGGGGACCCAAGTTGATAGTAACCTCTCCTTTGACAACCACATTGCCAAAGTGGTTAGAAAGACCTTCTATATAGCCCACCTTATCATGAAAGGATTCACATCTAGATCAAGGGAGGTCATTGTGCCCCTTTACTCATCCCTCATCAGGCCCATAATTGAGTACAATGCCCCATTTGGGATGTACCTTACCCGACACCTGCAGCAACTACAAAGACCCCCAAAAGTACCTCACTAAGAGGATCAAGGGACTCAAACAGATGCCATATACTGCTCGGCTAAAGAAACTCCAGCTCTACTCAGTTGCATACCGCCTACTCAGAGGTGATCTATGCCTGATGTACAAAGCCATGTCCAACCCTGAATTAATGGACATGCTCCACCTCAGAAAATCCAAATCCCTTAGAGCTATGTGATCAAGTGACTTGAACCTCAGCACATAAATAAATAGGACATGCTGGAAGGACAGATTCATAACCCAGAGGCTCCCTTCACTCTGGAATAGAATCCCAGTCCATTTTAGGCAGAGCCCCTCACTGACTCTCTTCAAGAAAAATCTTGATGAGTGGATGGGAGATCGTAGGTTTACCCCAGGGATCACTTCTGCATCACTACTAGACAGAGGCACAGTAAACACAACCTTAAAAAGGGCGCAGTAAATTCATTCCAACGGGTGGCGAAAGCCAAACACACTCTGGCTAGGCTTGTAAATGCCCTAGGGCAGATAGCCTAGTATGAACCTATGAAGCTATGAACCTATTAACATCAGTCTGACGAGCTGGTTCATAGGTTGGTACTAGGCTATCAGTCCTAGGGCCTATACAAGCCTAGCCATAACAATTCCCTGGATACTTCTTCCCACAATATTTACTTATCTGGGCCCCTGTCTAGCAGGGCAACTGACATGATCCCCGGGTGAATTTCCTATCGCCCATCCAATCATCAAGGTTCCTTTTGAAGAGGGCCAATGAGGTGCTCTGCTTGACATGTATGGGCAGTCTATTCCAGAGTATGGGGAGTATCTGGGTCAGAAACCTATCCCTCCAGCATGCTTTGTTCATTGTGATGACAAGGTTTAGATCCTTGGAGTGTGTGGCTCTGAGGGATTGGGATTTCTTTAAGTGGAGCATGTCCAACAGCTCAGGGTTTGACATGGCCTTGTATGTTAAGCAGAGATCACCTCTGAGTAGACGATATGCCACAGAGTATAGCCGGAGTTTTTTTATACGGTCAGCATATGGCATCTGCTTTAGGCCTGTGATCCTTTTAGTGAGGTATTTCTGTGGCCTTTCCAGCTGTTGCAGATGTCTTGTGAGGTACATACCAAACAGGGCATTATACTCTATAATGGATCTAATGAAGGATAAGCACAGTGGGACAATGACCTCCTTTTTTCTGGATGAAAAGCCCTTAGTGATGAGGTGTGCCACATAGAAGGATTTCCTGACTGTTGTGGCGATGTGGTTATTGAAAGTGAGACCACTGTCCACCTGTGTCACTAAGTCTCTCATCACATTTTCGATGTTTGGCGTCCTGCCACCTATGTGGTAATTCATGGCTACATGTTTTTTTCCAAAGTGGATAACTATACATTTCTTGGCATTAAGCTTGAGCCCATGGCTCTGGCACCAGGCATCTGTTTCTGTAAGGCCTTTTTGTAGAATATCCACATCATTTGGGGATTCAGTAATGGCTCCCAGTTTGCAGTCATCTGCAAACTTTGTTAGCCAGAGTCCCTTAGTGTTGGCCTGTACTTCGGAGAAGTAGATGCCAAACAAGAGTGGTCCCAGGACTGAACCATGAGGTACTCCACTTGTCACTTGTCTGGAGCTGGATTTGGAGTCGGCTACTTTTACCGTCTGGGTTCTGTCAGTAAGCCAGTTGGCAACCCATCGAGTGACATAGGGATTTATGCCCAGCTTAGTAAGTTTATCTATGATTCCAGAGTGGGGGATGGTGTTGAAGGCCTTGGCGAGGTTCAGATAGGCTGTGTGGACCACCTTACCCTTGTCTACAGCTCTGGAGACTGATTAGAAGAAGTCAATCAGATTCAGGAGACAAGATCGGCCCTTCACAAACCCAAACTGGGTGGGGTCCAGTGTTTGAAGGTTGCCAATGTCTTTGTTTATAAGTTCCATGATAATGCGTTCCATGCCCTTGCAGATCAGGCTTGTCAGACTGATGGGACAGTAGTTCCCAGGATCCAAGGTGGATCCTCCCTTGTGGAGCGGGATAACTGTAGCTGTGTGCCACTCAGTGGGCACAAAGCCTGAGGTGAGGCTATGATTAAACATGACACTTAGGTGAGGTGCCAGTTCATTTTGTACCAGGGAGACAAAGTTAACTTTTCAGTCACAAAGTTAAGATCCCAAAATGGGGTCAGCTGTTTTCTAGGTAGCCTAATATGTCAAACCCCTTAAGAAACCAAAACAGAGAAGGAAAGGCAGAATTCGTGGGCAGGCATGTTGAAATGGCTGCAAGCTGTACCTTGACAGAGGAGTAAGACATACCAAAGGAAAATAACTCACGTGAAAATTTTAGAACCAATGGTACATAATCTTTGATAGGGCCCTGGTTACTGGGTAGGCACCAGCTAGAAAATATTTTCCACTTGCCAATATAAGATTTCCTAGTATCAGATTTTCTTGACTTCTTTAGTACCTGCTGCATGTCTTCATAAAATAGATTCCTAAAAAGAATCAAAATTGAATCATCTGGGCAATTAGTTGAAGTTTTTTTGATATAGGGTTGTATCAAGCTCCCTGTCTTGTGTGAGTATGTCTTTGAGGAAGCTTGTGGTAACTGCCCTTGGTCATTTCCATAAGAAGGGAAAATCAGTGTTACCTGGGCCCAAAGGGAGTCACCACAATAATTTTTGAAGAGTCTTTCTAAATATTTAGAATTACCCTGGGAATGGGAAGAAATGGAAAAAGGAACATTCCTAACTACAGGAATGAAAATGCATCTGTTTTCCAGATTTGCTTGCAAGGAGCCCTAGAACTGAACTTGTTCAACAGTCTGTTTTGAAAGTAGGCAAACAGATCTATTTTAGGTGTTCCCTACAACTGAATCAATTCCTGGAAGACCCCCCATTTAATTTCCATTTATGAGGCTCCGTACTGGTCCTGCTCAGCTTGTTTTATACTACATTGTGCTCTGACAGAATGAAACATGCTTGTAGGGTAAGGAATGCTGTAGAGCTACCTCCCAAGCCATCATAGCCAGCCTGCACAGAGAGCTAACTTGTTGTCTTGATGAAAGTTTAAATATCACATCACTGCGATGCTGTCTGTAATCATCTGATGAGGTCCTGAATACCACAGATGATGAAGAGATTTGAAGGCATTGATCATTGCCAACATCTTTTTGACATTTACATGCTCTGGTCTGTCTAAGGAGTTTTACAAGTTTTGCACCTTTACCTGCATAGAAACTGCTCCCCAAGCGAAATCTGAGGCATATTTAGTTACAAACAGACTAAGGATCTGAGGAAAAAGGGGGAGACATGGATTTAGAGCCATTTGTTGTCTCCACCAGTGCAGTTCCATTTTTACATTTTTGGAGCCATGTGTTTTTTACAAACCACTGAATTTTTCTCATATTTAACCTACAGAGTGGAATAATGAGAATCAGACGCCACAAACCTTAGAATCCTGAGATATTCTCTAGCAGAAGTCTGAGACTGATTGGAGAAGCCCAGGAACATATCCAGATAAAAATTCACCTTCTCCTTTATAAGAAAAGTCTTTTGCTGAGAAGTTTATAAGGCGGCCTAGAAACATAATCCTGTGTGATGGAGTCAAGGAGGATTTCTGAACATTTATCTGGAGTCCCAGACTGGTAAGAAGAGATGAAACTCATGTTACTTTGGACATAGGTTCATAGATTAGTACTAAGCTAACTGCCCTTGCGAGCCATTTTAAGCCTAGCCAATTATCCATTGTGAGATTCAAACCCTGCATCTTGTGTTTGTAAGGCAAACACCTTAACCATTAGGCCACCCTCCTTTGTTGTTAAGGACTCATGACATCTGGGAAAAGTCTCAACAAAGATAAGTAAGTTGTCTGAATAAGGAAACATCTGAATGCCATTTAGTCTGCAACGAGCCTATGACTGGAGATAGAAACTTTGTAAACATCTTTGTAGCTGTAGATTACCCCAAGGGTAATGCAGAGAACTGATAATGTGACCCACAGTAAATCTGAGAAATTTCTAGAAGCCTATGGTTTATTCCGCTTTAATTTCTCAAAATCTTTTGGGTTTCTAATACCATGACAGGAATGGACCCCATTCCTAAGTCAAAGTATGATTAACGTTCATGAAATTAGTATTGTTTCAATCTTTGATGTCAGCCAGAAGTGCTCTTCGCAGCACCTGCAGTGTGCCCAGTAATGACTCCTTCTGCAATTCGTATGGAGTTACTTGTATTAGTAACATATAAATACGATTGTAGATTCCTTTTAATACTACTGGAACTGTCTGGGTATCTTTCTTCCACATTGCTCTTGCTTCTGCCTGCAAATCCTGAGATATTACAACTTTGTTTCTCTCTGTATGTAAGACACTCTATTCACTGGGTGTAGTGACTTCAATGATCAATGTTATGTTTGTCCTCTTTTCATGGATGACTATATTTGGTTTTCTCACATCCATCTTTTGAACTGTTAGTAATGGGTGATCCCATGTGATGTAGACTTCATCATTATGCTTTGTGGCTCGTGTTTCCAGTGTTTTTCAGCTACTTCAGTATTATAATGTTTGCACAATCCCCAGTGCAACAGTCTTGTCACATTATTATGCCTTTCAGTATACAGTCCTTCTGCCATTACTATGTCACAACCAGCAACAAGGTGTGCAACTGATTCCAATTCTGTTTTACAAAACCTAATTAGTCTGTTTCTCCCACATGTTCAAAGGACTTTGTAAATCAACATGTACACAGTCCACTATCTTGGGCTGCCAATATTAACCTTTCATCTTTTGGTTTGAATTCACCCCTCCTTAACCATTCCTGCATTTGATCCTGATCAACATAAGGTTGTTCCAGGAGTTTTCTACACTTAAAACTATATTTATGCATTTTCCACATTTCTTGCCTTCTCATCTGATCCTTCACCTTGTATTCTTTCTTTTTGTTTTTTTTGGCACATTCCATTGCTGCCTGATTTTTATCTACTGCTGGTTTGATTTCAATTCCCACTTGAAGGCAATATGCTTCTGCCAAACTAAGAAGGGGAGTCATCTTGGATTTATTCTCCTCATGTTTCAAAACTTTCACTATGTTTGGGTCTTGTGAGGTCAGCAAATATGTATGCAGTCCCATGATTGTAGATCTATACATGTAATCAATTTCAAGGAGACCCATACCTCCTTCGGAATGGGGAATATATAATAATGGTATGCACTCATTTTTATAAATCATAAAAGACAAAAAACAGCTGAAAATCCACCACAATTGCTTTTAATAGACGACAAAGCTTTTGAGTAAAACTCTTCATCAGTATCTGAAAAATACAATCTCTCTAGATTTTAAATAACTAATAGCAGCCAATCAAATTTCATCAATCATCACATGTTCTAAAATTTATAAAAGTTTTTTTTAAAGTGCCATATAACCATATAATAAATACATACATAATTCAAGGAGAGTATCAACCAATGCTCTAGCAAAACATATAGAGAGTAAGGGTATAGAACATAAGTTCAAATTCAGAATACTACAAGTGGTACTGCTAAATAAAAATGGTGGTGACATGATAAATAAGACAGAACTATCTGAATATAGATGGATCAACTATTTCAGAGCAGATTACCCCCCGGGTTTGAATAGTAATGTGAGTATTAAACATGTTTTGAAAGATAGGCATAATAATGTTTGAATTATGTATGCATTTATTATATGGTTATATAAGTTTTATATGACTGTAATTATTTTTAATTTTTTTATATGAAGAGTATTTTGTATGGAAAGTATATTTTTGTATGAAAGGGATATGTATTTTAACTGAATGCATGTTTTATATGTGGGCACTTTAAAAAACTTTTATAAATTTTAGAACGTGTGCTGATTGATGAAATTTGATTGGCTGTTATTAGTTATTTAAATCTAGAGAGATTGTGTTTTTCAGATACTGATGAAGAGTTTTACTCGAAAGCTTTGTCGTCTATTAAAAGCAATTGTGGTGGATTTTCAGCTTTTTTTTGTCTTTTACGTTGTTCACTTTGCTTTTGAAGTCCTTTAACTTCAGGAGAATTTTTTTGTGATTTTTATAAATCATTTAATGAGCATGAAACATCCTTCTTGTTTTCCTGTCTAATCTATCCAACACTTTTTGGAGCCAGTCAGTCACTCCAAAACTATAAGTTAGGAAAGGAACAGCAAATCAGTTTATAGCTTGGACTTTGTTGCTAGATGTCAGTGTTGTTTTCAGGATTAATTTGTCTTCTAAAATATTCCTTACTGAGTTTTATTTGCACGTGTTCATGTTTTACTGTTGATCCTTCATCAGTTCCCAAATATTTATACACTTCCTCTTGCTCAAGTTCTTTTATATCACATTCCTGTCCCAAACTGATGGTTTCTTAGTGCTGCAGCTTTCCTGCTTTCAAGGTTGCTTTTGCACATTTATCAAGACCATATGTCATTCTTTTATCATCTGAAAAAGTTTTCACTACTTGCAGTTGTGCTTTTAGTTTCTCATCTGATGAGCTATACATTTTTAAATCACTGACAAAGAGAAGATGTGAAGTCTTTACACATTTTTGCTTTTTGGGTGCCAAATTATAGCCATGACTTAATCTTTTAAGCAGACAGCTTGTTAAGGGCAAGGCAAAAGAGCAGCAGTGACAGAGAGTAACCCTGGAATACTCCCCCTTGGATTTTTTTATACCTGGAATAATAATTTGTCCTTTATAATGGCTTAACTGCAAAGTGGTTTGCCACTGTTTCATGGTCACATGATATAGTTTGTCAGTGTAGAGTGCATCTTATACATTTTAAGCACTCTTTTATCCATGAATGTGAGATACTCTCAAATACTTTCTTGTAGTCTATCCATGCCATACTAAGATTATTCCCCTTTTTTACAGACAGTTCTCCACTATGACTTTATTTAACAACAAATGATCCTTTGTTCCACATGACTTTCTTTTATGACCTTTTTGTCCTATTGCCATAATTGAGTTTTTTTCTAAATGACCATAAACTTTGTCAGCATCAATTCCAGTGTATAGTTTATATGTCATCAGAAGGCAAGTTATTGGTCTATAATTTTTAGGGTAGATTGCAGGTTCACTCTTACGTAGGAGCATTGTTTTTCCTGTTAATGAGGCTGGTGTCTATGCAGGGTGTGCATATAAATAGTTCTTACTCATAGCTAAATCTTCATACAAAGATGTTAGTACTTTTAGCCAGAAGTTAGGTACTGCATCTGGGCCTAGGGTTTTCCAACTGGAGGCTTTTCTTAACTTTATTTCAGTCTGTCTGGCTGTTATTTCATCCCATTTCATATCCTGTACATTTAAGCTTCTTATTCTTTTACTTCTATCCATCCAGCATCTTTGTTATGTTCCACAGGATCTTCATAGATAGTTTTCCAAAATATATCTATTTCTTCTTTTTTTTTGTGGTCTTTCAATTCTTTTTGCCTTGTTTCCCAATTCTCTATAGAACTTTTTGGGGTCATCAATACATTGCTTATTTTGTACTTTTCATTTATATTTATCTGCATATCTTCTAAGTTTTTTTGTCTGTGCTGAGATTTTTAGTTTATTTTCAATAGTGTATGACAGATCCTGATCTGTTCAGACACTGTGCATTACTTTTATCATGATTAACTTCCTGAGTATTTTTCTTGATCTGTTCCCTCTTCTATGCTCTTCTAACAATGACAATTCTTGTCTTAATTGCTTTATAGTTTTCCCTATTTGATGCTTCCATGATGGTATTCAGTTTCCTTCCTTCCTTTCCCTTACAAGCCTGTGTTCTTGTGGTATAACTTTATCAGTTATTAATTTAGCTGCACAGTAATATAGCCTGTTTATTTCTGTTATATTGCATGGATCTCTATGGACGGTGCTAAATTCTGCCTTCGTTTGTTTTATCAAACTTCTAACTTTTTGGGTTTTATTGACCTTCTGCAGTCTATCTCTTTCGTTGATCTTACTATGTCTATCTACCTCTATCAAATCAAAACAACTCTTCTCTTAGCTCATTTTCTTTAAAACTGATGGGACATTTTTTGTTCTCCATTTCTTGCAGGCATTCTATAGAAAGTTCTATAGCATCTTCCTGTGCCACATTCTCTTCAATTTCATCCTGCGTCATCCGTTCCTCTGTCATATGGGAACTAAATGACCTATCACTCTTCAAAATTGATTGCATCAGAGTTGCCACAGTTTCCTGTTCCTTCCCTTGCTGTCCAGCTTCAAGTGAATGTTTATACTGGGTTCCTGTGAAAGGCTCCAATATATCTTCATATGGCAATTGACCAATTACTTCCAATTCCACTAGTTTCTCCTTAATTTGGATGTCCGTTGCTCTATCCTGTTGTGGTGTTTTCTGAGTTAGATTTTCTACACTGAATCCTTCGCCTCACAGGTACTCCATAACCTCAGTTTCTATTTCTTTAACTTCTCCATTACTAATCTCCTTTTCTACTTTTCCTATTTGTCTTCTTATTTTTTGTATTGTAAAGTTTTCCATGTCCTGATTCCTTTGACTCCATTTCTCTTCAAATATCTTTGGTGCTGCTCTTTTTGAATTGATTAGTTTTGCTTTCACCTTTGCATAAATATTACACCATATTAAATTTCTTTTCTTTCCCATGTCCATGTTTCTTCTTCAGCTGTCTCTGCCTCCTGATCTTCCTGTTTCTCCTTACTTTGGGGACTCGTTCCATGACAGCCGGCCTTAGGCATAGGCCAACTAGCCGGCCGACTAGGGCACTGCTCTAGTAGGGGCACTTTTCCAGTATTTATTTGGTGTAGGTAGACCAGGATGGGGGCACCAGGTGATGTGGTGGGGGTGCTGTGGACCCCTTTTGCCTAGGGCACCAGTTGACCTAAGGCCGCTCCTGTCCATGATGCTGTGATGTAACCTGTGTTAGATCTTCTACACCAAATCCTTTACTTTGCAGGCATTACATAACTTCAACTTCTATTTTTTAACTTCTACTTTACTAATCTTCTTTTCTACATTCCCTCTTTATGATATTATTTTTTTATTGTGAAATATTCCATATCTGGATGCCTTTGCCTGTATTTATCTTCAAATATCTTTGAGACTGCCTTTTTTGTATAGATTAATTTGGCTTTCCACTTTGCATACATATTGTACCATATCAAATCTGTTTTTCTTTCCCATGCCCATATTTCTTTTTTTATACCTTTCAAAAATCTCTCTGTTTTGTTGTTTATATTTTCGCACTTCCTCAGATGCTTCTTTTTCCAAACAGATCTAAGTTTCTTGGTCTATATAATGTTTTTCACAAATCTGTTGTATTAACGAACACAAATTTTTATTTGAAGCTTCTGACAGTTTTTCTTGTGGAAGTATTGTTCTTTCCTCTAATTTTTCTCTTAATCATTTTGTATATCTTATGTCTGGAAGTTCTAGGCTTTTTGCATAATAGCAACAATACATAATTTCTTTCTTACCCTCAGTAGTCCAATCTATCGTCTTTATGGCTCTACTTTGGCCTATCAGTTTTTGTGATTTTTGTGGACTGCTACCTCTTTATACAACAGGGTGGGGGGACATCCTCCCCTTGGGTTTGACCTGGCACCATTGTAGGAATGTTTCTGTATTTTAGCTGTATAGCCTATGGCTATAAGAATGTGATAAGTATCTTTTAGATATAATGCTACAATGACATTCAATTGAGATATGAGGGCTAATAGTGTTTGAAGGGTCAGCATTTTGACTTTGGTACTTTCATAGATTGAGAATGAAAAGATTCAGATCTGGTCTCCATGAAAGTTCTTTCTTTGGTACCAGAAACATGCTGGAATTGAAGCCCTTGCCCCTTTGATCTATGATGTCTGGGGTGAGTAAGTGATGAAGAACCCGAGGAAAAAATTCTGTTTGGTTCAGAGGATGGGGAGGAATTCCTCTGAAAGGAGGTATTTGTATCCAGTGCAAACTTCACCTTCTTGAACAACTCTTAGCACCCAAGAGTCTGAAGCAATCTGCTGTAAAAGACACATGTAAAGTCCGTTTCTGGGACAGATTTGAGAGATAGGGGCATGAAGGGCTGGTATGAAGGATAGAATGTTGTTATAGTCATTCTGAAGTATTAGACTGTCCGTTTTTGTAAAGGATTTTTGTTTCCTGTTGCTCCCCTCCTGCTCTTTCTTTTTTGTTCCAAGTTTGCCTTGGATTGGCAGGAATTGCCTGTTTTATTTTATTTTTAAGAAAACAGAATTCAGGAAATTTGTAAGGGGAGGCATGAAAAACTTAGACACTTCCTTAATTAACTTACCTCTTTCATCAAATTGTTTGAAGACTCCGTTAGCAGATGGAACAAACAAAACCTCTTTATCTGGATTAAAATCCATTTTTTTAGTTTTTTCTTCATCAACATGTGTTTGGTTACATATCCATCCACATCTCCTCAAAACTGTAGCAGTAGCAGTGGCCCTAGACACAATATCTGAGCAATCATACACAATTATAAAACAATTAAAGCATGTTTAAATACTTGGGAAATGTTAGAAACAATAGAATTCAAAAAGGAGCTATCCTCTGAAGGAAGACAGGTGGAATACTCCCTTCAATCTGTCTGTATAAAATAGAATAAGCTTCCACATATGCACTTGGTAGTTAAGAATGTTATAAGCTAATGTGGAAGAAGAGAAAATTCTCTTACCAAATCTGTCCAACACCTTCTGTTTCCACTGGAAGAAGCTGGTAGAACTTTAAGGTGATGAGGAGTAGCAAACGCAAAGCTGCACAGTAAGATATGTTCTTGGTCCTTCTTATAGAATTGACACCAGTCTGCACCGACTGAATAACATTTTTGCATGTGCATGGAACAAAGTACCTACTGTCATTGATCTGTGGGCATCTTGTATACTGTAGCTTGGAAAAATGTAATTCACATGTCAGTATATGTACCAGGAACTGATTTAGCACTACTAGATCTCTTGATATCCAGCATGAAATATTTTCTTTTTTTATAGATTTTGTACTCATGCCTGCTTATCATCAAGTTTCCCCCAAACAGACTTGAGTTAATTCATTCCCCTGTACTGGGTAATCCCACCATGGGGCAAAAGCCATAGGGATGTTCTGTGACCTCACTAGCATCCTGGCAATGACAAAATATTATAGTCCTTAAAACCTTCCCTTGGTGGGAGGAATGTGTGATCTACGTTATCAAGGGGGGGGGTCA
Source organism: Protopterus annectens (assembly GCF_019279795.1). Classification (NCBI taxonomy): domain Eukaryota; kingdom Metazoa; phylum Chordata; order Ceratodontiformes; family Protopteridae; genus Protopterus; species Protopterus annectens. The sequence continues at coordinate 160,691,620 of NC_056725.1, read as the reverse complement.
CTATGCCTTCCCCTATGTAAGCGCACATTACTGTGCACCTGCCATGAAGGCTACTACATGCACAGCTTGGGGGCCAAACAGCTGACCCAATGCCAGAGCCATCCTTGTATCATATTGGACGGCCCCAGTCCCCTACCTTCCCTCCCAGGAAAGACATGCCTACCCTCACCATACTAGGGTTAACAGATCCCCAAGCCACTAATCATACCTTGGTTGCATGGGTCACAATCAGGGCTTTATTACTCTACACCAAAGAGATGACACCTTGAAACATTGTGACATCTCAGTCTTAATTATTGAAGGCTAATGTGCTATCAATGACTGGGAAAAATAATTCAATCCTGACATGACTATTGTCTATACTTGTTACAGTGAAATACCTCTGCCACTTGCCAGATTCCATCCATGTAAAGAAGATATTTATGCTTAAGGTTTATCAAGTGAAGAACTGATCTCTTGATGCATATTCCCATTTTTTATAGTTCTCAGAGACAGTAAGAACTGAAAGAAACTGTTTTGTTTATAGATATTGATACTCTTGGGTTTATTAGGTATGTCTCACCACCTCCCACCTTCCCACTGGATGGCTACATCTTGAAAATGTCATTAACAGACCCTTTGGACATATGGCCAGGTCTCAAAATTCATATTTCGTCTATGGAGCCAAAATCAGCAGAAATCAGTACATTATGCAATAATCTACACAGTCATGAGTTGCAACCACTTGCTAAGTTTTTCAAGTATGCCCTGGAATTGCTACAGAAGTTCAACACAAAACTACACAAGACACTCAAATGCTGACTTTGCATCAACGTGTGCACAAACTTTGGTAATTATATGCTGGGAGACAGAATTTGCAGCTGCTGTCAGACTGATTAAAGAGAACGACACATCTGTTGGAGTAACAGCTGTGTCATGACAAACCATGACCTCTGCAAAGAACAAGAGGTGAAGCAATATATCACTTGTCATAATGGGAGCATTTTAAGGAAAGTAACAGGCACACATTTTTTCAACTAAGCTGGGTGGTTTTATAGTTATCTGCTCAAAACAAAAAAAATGGTAAAAAAAAAATCCTAGTTTAGGACCACATATTTAGAAATGTTTCCTTCCTTAACTGACCACATAAGCTGGAAACAACACCAAAACTTGTAATTAATTTTGTTTTGTGTGGGAGTCTCTGCTACTGAAAAGCACTGAGCAGCTACAAGATAAATTTATTTTGTATCAGCTTGAAGATGCAGGACAACTGATCTGGTGAATGGATCACTCTCCTGTGTTTCTTCTTGTTGGGCTCATGTCTTTAAAAGATCTGCAAACGTATTAAACTGACACTTTTCAAAACTACGGATGGTGACATTACTTACCACACTCAAACTCAGAAGTTGAACATTTAGTATGGTAAGAAAAGTAAAAACAGAACTATATCAGTCACTGAATATAAACACAATGAAGTCTCTAGTAGCAATTAAAATGAATAAAGAAAACATATGCAATGGAGTCTACAAAATGTGAATTAGATGGTGTAAAGAAAGCAACATCAGTATAGAACAGGGATCATGCATTTTGTACAAAACCTTATAAAAGCACATGTACATTTCTGTTTTTTTATTCATTACATGCCCATTTTTTATACTACTACTACTCTGTCAGCCAACTGCTGTTTTTCACAGTGACTGTAAAACTGGTGCCAGAAAGTGAGTCTTATAGAAACAGAAGTAAAATTGTAAATTGTCATAGTGCAGATGCTCCTGCAGTCAATGCATATGTTTATACTTAAATATTTGCATGGATTATTATAGTTTTGATAGAAGATAAAATACAGTAGCAGTTCCTTGTTAAGTAGTACAACACATCTTGTGTGCACATTCTAAAAATAAAGCACTATTGTTTTGACTTGCATACAGTTTTAACTGAAGAATGATAGTGTAAAACAAATGCTGTAGGCACCGCTGTATGACTAGTTCAGTATATTAGAATTTAGCACATACACCATCAAATACAGCACACAAGTCATGCAATAAAAATCTGCATGGTTTCACATTTAAACAACACGGTTTTGTAGTCATCTGTGTTCCACACTGCCAGATTGCCAGGCTGTGAGGTGCTATCATAACTTCCATTTTGTCTGCATTGAACCTCATAGTCTCTGTGACTTCACAACTAAAACTATTTGAAAGGACAGCATGTCCATCAACTCAGGACATTTCTATCATATCTGCAGTCTCACACCATTATTGATATACTGGAGATAATAATACTAATAAAATACCTATTATATTTCCTGGTTGTTTTTGATGAGCGGACAGAGTACAGAGCGACATGTTGCTATCTGTTGATTTTTTTCAGAGAAGAGTGCTGTTTATATATATATTTATGTATATTTTTTTCTTTTACCTTTTTGAATCTTCCCTGGTGTTCTTATGTACTCTGTTAATTTAAACACTTTGCACATGGTCATCGACTAGTACATCCCTTGCTGTAAGTGATTGACCATGAGTCAGAGTGTAGTGTGACCTGTTACTCTTTATTATTGAGGTATTGAAGTGGAATATTGCATATATTTTGTGTATTTATTTTTATTTTTCTGTTGTTTTGCACATTTGAATCATCCCACAGGTACTTTGTTATTTTTCCTGTGACTTTCTCTTATAAGTTAACGGTGCTGTGTGAGGGCCTGCCTGTTATAATTCTTGATGTTTGATAATGTGGTGTTTGACCAGAGTGGAATGAGCTGTGTTCACTGCTGTTGAGATATAAAGGGGCAGCATTGCATGTATTGTTTTTTTAATTATTATTATTTTACCAAGTTGAATCATCACTTTATGTACTCCATTATTTTCCCTGGGGCTTTATCCTGTAAGTTAAAAGTTCTCTTTGAGCGGGTACCTACTATTCTATCCCTTGGTTTAATTGACTGGCCTTGGGACACAGTGTAGAATGAGCTGTCACTCTTTGTTGTTAAGTTACTGAGGGGAGGTGTTACTTGTACTTTATTTTCATTTTTTACCAATTTGAATTAGACCCATGGGGTCATAGGTACTCCATTATTTTGGACTGGGCTTTTTTCTACAACTTAAATGCTCTCTGTGAACAGATGTCTACTAGATACCCCCTGGTACAACTGTTTGACTATGTGACAGAGTGTGGAGTGATCAGTTAATCTTTGTTGTTGAGCTTTTTAGTGGGAATGCTGCTTGTATTTTATTTTCTTTTGCACGTTTGAATCATCTCTAGAGTTCATAAATGCTCCATTATTTTGCCAATGCTTTCTCCTAGAAGATAAACACTGACTGTAAGCAGTCACCTACTATTGTATTCTCCTGGTGTAAGTGTGTGATCAGAGGATAGACTAAGGAGGGACTTGTTATTTTTTATTGTTGAGCTTTTTTGGGGGGGGTGTTGCTTATACTTTATTTATATATTTACCTTTTATGAATCATGGACTGATGGCTACAGGTACTCCATTATTTTCCCTAGGCTTTGGCCTACAAGTTAAACATTCTCATTGAGTGGTCATCTACTATTAAACTCCCTGGTTTAAGTGTCTGACCAAGAGATAGTGTGTCATGCACTGTTACCCTTTGTTGCTGAGTTTTTTTTGTTTGTTTGTTTTTTGAGGGGTGTTGCTTGTGCTTTAATTTGTTTTTCTCTTTTATTCGTTTACTCTTTTGAAACATCTCTGGTAATGACAGCTACTCCATTATTTTCCCTATAATTCAATGCTTGCTGCAAGCAGTCATGTGCAATGTGAGTGATGCAAGAACACTAAGACACGTGCCTACAATGAATGATAGCATCAGTAAATTATTTCTAGCATACTCAATTGCTGATGTGCATTCTGTTAGTTGTCATACTGTTTCACCAAACAGGGATTATTCTGACCACTCCTGGTACTTTTTGTAAGCATTTTATCATTTACACACTTGAGATTTACCATGGTTTACTAAATCGTAAGTTACCAAGCCACTGGTTGTTAAGACTATCGGCACTGTGTTCATTTGTAATCCCATTATGTCAGTAATGTTTGGTACATGTCATTGACAGTTGTAAGCACATCAGGTGCTACCTCCTTACTTTTGTTTTAGCATCTGTATGCAGTTCTGCTCTTTCGGTTTGTGACTGGACCATTATCCTTTTAAATATATTTACTGGTTTGCTTTTTCCTTCTGGCAAGGACATCAGTTAGCATTTTCAGTTTTTAAAGGGGAACTTACTTGTCACAACACTTTGGGCTGTAACAATATAACCTTTTCCAATTCAGCATTCACTCAAGCTGTGATTAGCATATTACCGTGAGCCCAGAACTTAATAATTTACATTATTTTTCATGCCTATGTTCAATTTGTGGCACTATCTTTTATAACTTAAAGTTTATTTCACAAGGCAGTTTACTAGAAATATGACTTTCACTTGAACTGATGACCTACTCACAACAGATGTTTTAAGCAGTGTAGGTCAAGCAGAATGAAGGTGCTCTATTCCTTAAAGATAAGCAAACATAAAATAAACACAGAATTATTTTAATGGTTTGGTTAGCAAGCTGAAGCTGGAATAACCTGAAAGGGCTATCCAAGTAGATTTTGATTTTACTGCATTGCAATTTTTTTATAATCCCCCTCAAGCAGAAATATTTATTTTAGACATGGAGTCTTAGCTATTGTAAGTATTGATCCAGAACACCCCCTCATCATTGCATCATAATGTCAAGGGCTCCCCTAGTTATGACCAACTGCACATCATTATTATTATTATTACAAATAATGACGATCCCTTAGCTATTAGCACTGAAATATTAATGTCTAGACTAAAGCAGGCATTGCTTCCTCATTCCACATTGGTTGGGGAAGGAAATGACAATCCTTTAAATTCTGCTGCAAACAGCAATGGAACAATAGGGGTAGCTCAACAAAAAACTAAATCTTCTTCTGGGGAGGTCAACCCACTCAAGCTGCAGTTAGCCAACTATTCATTTCTTAAGATGTACAATTTGTAGACATATCTAATAAGAGATAGAAACAACATAATCATAACAATGACTAACTCTTTCCAAACACTTCCACAAAACAAAGACAAGGGACTATTTGTGGTAATGCAAAGTACAGTGGTGTTCTACTTAAGTAAGTCCTACTTACCTGTAACAGTAGATGTTCAAAATTTTCACTGCTTCAGTGGCACTTCTGTATATCTGCAAAGATACTGATCAGTTTTCAAAAGCTCAGACTCCCCTCCTTCTCTCTCTTCCTGTGCCAGCTGATTGGTTGAGCATATTCTGACAGGAAAGCCTTCACAGCTGTTACAGGAAGTGAGTGTTCAGGCTTTTTCGCTTCCACAAAATAGGCAAGGAAAGTACCTGAATCCAGAAACATCTAGCAAGAGTAAATTCACAGCCAATAAGAATACCACAAAAAAATGAATCCAACAACAACAGAATCAAAGACATTGAAACCCACCTCAGCTATACACAATCTAGGGGACGGTGAGCGAGTGCTGCCACTGAGGCAGTGAGGAATTCAAACATCTATTATAAATAAGCAGGACTTACATTACTGTACTATGTTCATCATTCCCTCTGCCTCAGTGGCATTTTAGGTAGATTCTATAGCTTACGTTACCTGTGAGGTGGAAGGATAAAGAAACCACAATGAACACCAAATCAAGTAGACAGGTAGCAGCACAACCCAGGAAAGCAACCAAAACGATGTTGATGTATGAATAAATAAAATGTATTACACAAATCACAAAGGATTTAGGGCTTTCATAAAAAAATTCTGATGACGTTTGGTTTGCCTTCCTGGATTGTGCTGCTACCTGTCTACTTGGCAGGATAAAGATTCAGAAGTCCCTGGAGAATAGTCCTAGCAAATCCTGCTCTGGACCTTGAAAATGAGTTTAGTTTATAGTGCCTTGTACAGGTAGGAACAAATGACTAGACTGCTGCCTTTAGAATGTTTCTAAAGTCCACCCCTTTCCAATATGCCACTGAAGAGAATAAGGCCCTAGTCAAGTGAACTTTAACCTTGTCCGGAAGAGATTTTCCATGGAGGGTGTAATAGAAAACAATAGCAGAGGACAACCAACATTCAACAGTTTGTGTAGAGATAGGTTGACCTTCCTTAGCCCTCGTGTAGGAGACAAGCAGCTATTCTGCATTCCTAAAGGGTTTTGTTCTGCAAGGTAGCAGTGATACAAGGAACTCCTCCCCATCTGTCAGTTTTGTTGACCCTGCTAGCCCATCTCTGTAGTGGATCTCTCCCTTGCAGCCCTCTCTGCATTCTGCTTGTCATGGTTGAGTGTGTTGCTCAAACAATGGCAAACTTGACTTATTGTGAGGTTGTGCTCACCCATTTCATTTATGCCTTGCTTAATAGACTGCCACAACAATTACCATCATGGCTGGTCTGCACTCACCTCTACCCATAATTCCAGTGCCAAATACATTGAGTGCCTGCACCAGAATGGTGTTTTCAGTATCACTGAAATTATCCAGATTGGCTCTGCCTCAGCCTGTGGGCAAATTGAACTATGTTTGTTCATGATGAAAACAAGAATATGTACTGCAAAGAAAAAAAAAGGTATATATATATATATATATATATATATATATATATGTATATACACACACACACACACACACACACACACACACACACACACACACACACACACACACACACACACACACACACACGTACTAAGAATATACCTGTTGCACAGAAGTGTATACTCACATTATGCAAGCCTCCTACATTCATCTGCAGTACCATGCAATACTTCCTACAATGAATAACCTATAAACTAGTCTGTGGGTGTGGCATGTGTAAGCATTCTCCTCCAAACAGCATATTCATAGTATGTGGGCCTAAAACACCAAATATGATTTCCTGATGGAAGATTGTCCATAAAGTAGTCTGTGGACACTGCATGATAAGACACACTAAACCCCCCTCCCAGTGTTGGGACCTGTGGTGGGTTTAATGATAGGGATGTGTGTGGCTCACCAGAGAGAAGTGAAGATCTCTCAAGTTAACCTCCACATATCACCACTTTTTGAACAACCTCTGCTACAACACCTTAGGCTGAGCTGAGGCTTTGTTGCAGGATGTTGTCAAGCATCAAGACGGCCAATGTCTTGCCCAGATAGAAGCCTTTCTGTGGAAAAGCTTCAGTGGAGCAGCAGGCCCCAAGCAATAAGCCACCAGACACACTAGCACCATCTGGCAATGCTCACATGGATCATCACCTGTCAGTGGTTCTGTGTAGGTCTCCATCCAGGCCATACTCACATCCCTCCATGGCCAGCATTTCATCATATCCCTGACTGGTTTGACATCCTGCCTAGTGTGTTGTGCCTAAAAATTGTTTTCATGGACCAATGCTCCCCATCACCACTGGTCCACCTTCTGAATGCATGTGCCCAGCCCTTTTCATCCCATCCTTATGTATGCACAACTGCCTCTGTTTTCCTGTGCTGTTTTGTGTTTGTTTGTTTGTTTGTTTGTTTGTTTGTTTGTTTGTTTGTTTGTTTGCCCCAGCATGTTGTCCTACATCCTCTTCATACACAGTCTTCCCTTGAATACTGTTCTCCTCATCCCTTCTCTCATCATACAAATAAAAATGGTTTTCTCCCCAAAAAATATTGTACACTACCCTACTCCCCCCACCTACCACTGTCTTATTTATCCCCCTTGTGTGTTTCTCTGCTTGCTCTCCCACCCTTTCATACTGTCCTATATACTCCCTTTCCTTCCTACTGTAACACTAATAATAGTGGCCATGTGATTTCAGCCACCTCTTGGACAGTATTCATATACTGCACTGACTGTTCTGAAGATATAGGGACTTGCTATTCATATATAATGAGGATTGCTTGTGCAGCATAATGGAGCCTTCAGTTTCAGGCTTTGTGCAATGCTTTTCTATGAATCCTGGCCATGATCAGTCAAGACCCCAAGTGCCCACCCAAGCACCATTACCCAGAATGTGTGTCCTCTTCTCAGACCCATTGTCAGTGGTATTAGTTCACTGTCATTTCTCTACTTCCAATGACAGCACGTGGCATGCATAACTTACACCAGATGATTAGTATCCTTGTACAGATCATGTTTATAATGCCAATCACACTAAAATTGCCTACTTAAATGATCATTCACTGTGCAGATGCTGTTCTTCTAAATGCATATACTAGGTTCTGATCTGTTCTAATTCATCTGCGCGAATGTACAATTTCCTCAAATACCCTATCACAGTTCTCCCCAAGTAGTATGATTCCAACACACAGCTCTGTTATGTAACTAATAGTCTACAAAGCAGCATACTATAGCAAAGTGTTATACATCACACACACACACACACACACACACACACACACACACACACACACACACACACACACACACACACACACACTCACATTAGAAGAATGCAAAGAAAGCGTAAAATCTAGCAATATTTTATTAGAAAATAAATGGCAAAATGGGTGGAGGATAGTTAGAGAATGTATTTATTCTTTCTTGACAGGGTTAGTCCCACTAGGCCAGAAGCCTATTTTCAGAGGAGATCCAAGGAGGTATTCATTAGGACACTGGGGAGTCCCCCCTCCCACTCTTTTGGATAAGTGCTGTAAGATCTTTTTTATTCAGCTGAGGTATCATCATCTGAAGCAGATGGGTCCTCAGTTTGCCATATATTCCAAAGGACACACTCTCAGGAGTGCCGCACCCACTAATGCTATACTGTACTATCAGTATTGTAAAATTAAAACAAGCATCTGGGATAGGAAAAGAGCCCACACCCTTCTAATCTTCTACTACCAAAGGTGAGTGTGCTACCTGTTAGATACAGACAGTGTAAACAGCATGTCTAACAGACAAAAATGCTCAAAAGCATGTATACAGCTACATGAACAAATGTATTTATTTATTTCCAGTTTAATGACCAGGGAGGTCCACTGGGCTCAGGGAGCCTGTTTTCAGTGGAGGCCCGGGGAGAAAACTCCCCATTGCATAGTATAGTTAAAGATACAGCAAAGTATAGTAAAAAGAGTTACAAAATACAAATGCATTTCAAGTTAGAGATGTAAATTGTACAGTGGTTACATAGCATATAAATCTTGAGGATGTCAGTAATGTGTTCATTGCAAAGAGAAGACAGAAAAAGAGAAAAAATTATTTACAATATATACATTGATAGCATATAAATACATATAATGAAGAAAAATGACCATGACGTATAGATGCACCTACAACACGACACTATGAGGCAGTAGACAAATTGATAACATCATGATCATGCCACAGGTCAGATAACGGCTGGCTCCGTGTCATTAATAATGCAAGGGGATTTTCAAGTCTGCATTTGCAACATATCCAGCATGGCCTTTCAACAACCCTATCTGAGGATGCAGCTATACACTGCCCTGTTGCATCTATAGCTTGCTGGTTCATAAATGTATACATATATCCAGATATACGCTCATAAGCGAGTGCGAGCACGCACACACACACACACACACACACACACACACACACACACACACACACACACACACACACACACACACACACACACACACACACACACACACACACACACACACACATTCATTTGCAACATCGCTTCACAAATCCCTTGCATGGAAATTTTGATTCCAAATAAAGAATGACTGACCCTACAGTAAACTTAGGCAATACACAAGCAGCATGAGTTAAACTATGCTTAAAACTAGAGCAAATAAGCCTTCTTCAGGCATCAACATTTTAATGTATCCTGAAAAATACTGAATGAAAATCTTGTGCTGTGTGCGAATGCTCAGCTGTGCATTCTTACTGCTTACTTTGCTTTTAACATGGATATGTAATATATATACTAAGACCAACTAGTTCTGTCTGTGAACTATAAACACACAAGAACCTGCTGATCTCTGATGGCAGATTTTTAAAGGACTAATAGATATTGCGTTTATTCAGCAAAAATTCCATGATTGCAGTGGTGGTTGTACACAAATAATGAGTCACTCCTAACATTCTGAAAATTATCACGATATATCATATCACTTCTAAATTTCATAAAACATTCTTGGGGTTGGGTATACCGCTGAGCCCCGCAATCATTCCAGCATAGTGGCTTTCAGCACTTAATCAAAAATTTCAGATGCTTGACACTTAATAGGGTACTAGCATCAGAATTTGAAAAAGTACAGCTGTATAAGTAAACTTACTGTAGCAGTAGATGTTTGAATCATCCCTGATGCAGTAGCTTAAGCTATACAGGTTATATCATGCCAAGGATATATCTGCCAGCCAGTTTCCAAAGCTTCAAGGCACCTTTCATGCACCCAAACCATAAGTCAGCTCAAGCTGAGCTGACTAAAAAGACAGGTTTGGGTGAGAAGACCTTAAACGTTTTCATGCCAACATGTATGTTACCATACAGCTGTACCGTAAGTATATCCATCCATCCATCCGTCCATCCATCCCTCCATCCATCCTCAATGCCTTTTCCCATTTATTTGCACATGGGTCCAGGGTGTCACTGCAACAGTGACAATCATCTAGAGCTAGGGTGTAAGTGCGTATTAAAAAAAAATGATTATGTTTCTAAGGATGGTATGAAACTAGTATATGTGCATAATGCTGATATGCTAGAATAACTACTTACTTTACTGTCCAGCATTTTTTTCAGTCATGTATTTTGGCAATTGGAAAAAAAAATATTTTCATTTTAAATTCCTGGTAGGAAATAATATGCTGCAGGCAATTAAACCTGAGTCTTTATCGTGACATGCGTTTCTAGTTGGTTCTATAAAAGTACACTATACAAACTCAGCCAAAAAATGGTGCTGTGAGCTAGAAGAGCAAAATGGAATCAGCAGCTTAGCTACTACATGACAACACTGCCATGTAGAATTTCAAGAAACAAAGCCGTCTCATATAATAATACTAAGATTTGAATTACAATTACCTCACAGTACTATAATGAGGTATATGTGCTACAAAAACACTTCTCAGGCAGGTAAGCCCTCTTGCAACTCCCCCAAACTGCTTCATATATTTTCTAACCATGAGGATGAACAACCATGAAGAAAGAGGAGCTCTTGTTCTTCCAATGAATGAAATATTTCTCTTTCTCTGGCATTGTGTTATACACTCAGTGTTAGGCTAAATTAGTCTAGATCTTTGGCGATGTAGTGATGGCTTACCCTCTCCAACACTCTTTAGATCAGAGTGCAGCAGACTAACCGTAGTCGTGGTTTGAAGTTTCATCTTGTCATCATTATTATGTCTTCTACATACACTAGTTTATTTAGTGTTTCTGAGTGGGGAATTTTGCCAAAAGTTTTTGCCAGGTTGAGGTATGCAGTGTGTTTCATTTTGCCTTCATCCATAGCTTTGGTAACATTTTCAAAAAATATCTTCCCAAAGACATACTGGCAGTAAACCAAACCATTTCAAACTTTCCATGCAACTCAACTTATTCCTGGTATTCAGGACTTTTTTTGGTGTGGCTCATTTTTCATGGACCTCAGCAGTTAGAAATTAGAAATGATTTAAATGAATTCTGAATATCTGACATTCTGTAGGAGCATACCTCTCAACTGTCTAGATTTTCGCAGAATGTCCTGTTCTTTGCTATATAGTTCTGGTCCGTGCCTCATAAAATGTGTAGTTTTCTAACAAATCACTGAAGTTTAAAGTCACTAAATATTGACATACGTTTGAAGTTCAGACTTCATACCCTTCAGACAATGCATGTTAACACAAATGCCATTATTCTAGCAACCTTCTAAGTTTATAAGAATATTTAAAATTTGTCCCTAGTTTTGGGCCTTTGTCAACCCATTATTTTAGGCTTTGTCCACATTTATTGCAATATGAGTTTGAGAGGTATGCATGGTTCACAGTGTCAAAAGCCACCAAGAAATCAAGCAGGAAAACAACTGAATATTTATACTGACCTTCGACCATTAGCAGGTCATTAACCACTCTAATGAAGTTAGTCCCTGTGCTGTGCTTTAACCTAAGACTGGACTGGCAAAGATCCAATAAGCCCAGAGGTGTGTGAAACAGAAGACAACTGGGCATAGAGCACCTTCCTCATAACCTTCACAATAAATGTAAAGTCTTAGGGTGATAATTTAGAATGTCAGCATTCAAAGATGGCTTTATAGTACATGGAACAACCCAGTCCTCTAGCAGGAGTGAATAATTTGTAGAAGAGCTCGCAAAACAATGCAAGGTCTTAACAACCTAGTATAGCCAGAATCTAAGGAACAAGACATCAAATGCATGACTGAAACCCACTCATGAGCTCATTATAGTCCAGATAATCAAACTCAACCCAGCATGAGTCTGGACAACATATACAGTCCAGTGGCCAAATCCTGGGAAAATTATTGCTTTATCATTAAAATAAATCTTGTCTGCAGAAAAGTGTAGCTTCCCCATACAATTCAGAGGGGAAAAAACTTAAAGGTGGTTGAATAGGCTGGGCTGCACAGCCAATCAGCCATATTAAAAACTGCAGCTACATGATTAGATGTAGTAGAGGTCCCCCGAACAAAAACACAGCCTTCCTTCAAGAGATCTTTGTCTGGTACTGATCATGCTTGTCCTCACCAAGTTTATCCTAAAGAAGGTAAGTACTACACTATTTTCACTTCAAACCCGCCATCCCATCTACCTATCAATTATACCACAAGCTCCATGGCAAGCTGATCACATTTTGTCATTGACCCAGGTATTAAAATGCCACAAGATCAACCATCTGGGAGGTTGATGAACATAATCAATAAAGATATCTGAGAACTCTTGCAGAAATACACCTATGTTGCCTGGTGCACCGTACCCAAGGAGGCTTCTGCAATTCAGTTATGTACACAGGACATATTTAAATGTGTTAGCTCTCCCAACCTTCACCATCTTCAACTCTAAACTTTCCGAATAACAATTCATCACTACCCTACTGCCATTTCTTTACCCAGAACTGTGAAGTATACAGCAACACATGATATGCAACACTCATCGTAAAACCCAAAGCAGTCATCCAACCAGGTTTAAATAATAAATGCCAGGTTGACCATCTGCAGGAAGTCTAATATAAAACTAGGCTTGTTCTTAATTAGCGTGATATTACACAATGCAGCTTCAGATAGATTCCTCGAAGGACAAGTCCCCTGTGTTGGTCAGAGATGACAAACCAATACCTGACGTACTAACACAAAGTAGGTAGGACCCCTGTTATTGTGACATTTCAGCCTAGGGTAGCACTGCATAACCCTAATTCCTATACAGTCCCTAAAGCAGGGCTTGCAAAATGGGAGCTATTACTAACTTTTGCCCTGTGACTCTTCACCACATCCAGTACCCTGCAAATAAGAAAGACTGAGGGATCACCTAACAAAGAATCAAAATCATACAGTGGCAAATGGAGGTGCCTGACACAGGACAATCCCATAACAAGCACTGCAGTCGTTAACTATGGGAATGACTGACATATGTCAGCTCAGCCATTCTGGGAGAAAGACATGGGTTTCTGCTTGCACCTGAGGTACTCCCTAGTGGCCAAAGGGTGAAGCCACAATCGTAAGGAAAGCTGACATTTTCTGATCAATGGGGGGGGGGTGCTGGATCTATCACTATGTGTGATATGCATGACAGGATGGGCACTCCTCATTAAGTAGGGTTCCTTTTGCTTGCACACCACCAAAAAAATCCCTCTGTAGTTGTTAGGAAGGCACCATATTCAAATGGTCTGATCTCCTCTCTGCCCATACTTCCCTGCTCACCTATACTCAGAATTTTCCAACTTGTGAGATCTTGGTCGAAATGGGCAAGTCAGCCAGGTGTTGGAATACAGTGGGAGTAGAGAACTGAGGAGGAATTCAGAGACATGGCTGATGGCAAACAGCTATGGTAAGACATAATATCTGGGAAAAAAACACACAAAAACAAAAAAAAGTATGCTTCCATTTCTGATGTGTTTGTCTGACTGTCATTATTAATTTTTAGAAAAACCTGAGTTGCTATTCATTTCTTGTGTGTTTGTTTGAAATATGCCTGAGAATAAATCCGCAAGTTTTTTGGGTCTAACTGTGACAGATTTGCGAGCTGCACTTAAACCTTATAAAGCCTTCAGTAAGTAAACAAAAAATATCTGATCGAATTTGCAATGTACGGATGTCAGTGACATCAAACAGTATTAAGAACATCTGACTTTTTTCTACGTGATGTGTGAAAAAGTATATGAAACTGTCTTTTGCACAAAAATACAAAAATTAAATATATGACATCAAGTATGTAACAGATATGTGAAATATACTGTAATTATTCCATCCAGTTATTACAAAGTCTGTACCAATTCCTAGGCTAGGAAGCTAAAGTGCTGTACCAGCACATTAGAAAGGAAATTGCTATTCAAGAACATGAAAACATGAAAACAAAGTCATGGGGAGGTAGACTTGAAACTCTGCTTAATTACATCTGCAGCTTCCATAAGATAAATATATAAGCCCAATAAACAAAAAACAATGTGACTCAAGCACAAAATAAATGAATAAACTCTGAAGAAATGCTTGGTCAGGAGCAATTCAAGAAAAAGCAGTGAAAACCACGGAGAACAAAATGTGTGGTAAGCAACAGCTTTCGTTCTTTATTCCAGTATAAACAGAACTTCATCAGACTATATGACTTTACAAACAAGGTTCTTATATAACCAAGAGCACCATTCCAATTAATTCAAATCATCCAATCACAGACAGGAAAAGTCTTCAGACTTAAAGTCATAGTACATACAAATAAATACCAAAACAACCTTTAAAATAATTAATATTTATTGAAACAATGTCAAAACAAATTTAAAGTAATTTTAAAACAATTTTTAAAAAAATTAATATCGATGGATTGATTTAACTCTGGGAATTTATTGGCTTCACGTCTAGTTTGCCAACTAGCTTCTTTACATTCAAGCATGGTGCTTAAATCATCCCCACAACTTGTATTTAACAATTTGTCCACTATGAAAAATTCAATCTTTCTGAAAGCACTACAATTTAATGTATGCTTTGCTGATGCATTATTAAGATCTTTCTTTTTTATGGCTGATACATGTTCATAAATATGATCTGCTAACATTCTATTAGTTTTACCAATATACTATGCTGAACAAGAAACACAGTGAGCCAAATAAACATCCTTGGACTTGCTAGAGTATTTGGCATTAGCAAGTAAAGTTTTGCCAATGTGGGATAAAAACTGGAATTAGTATTTTACACATAATGACATATCTTACAAGACTGATCATTATACATACTTAGTAATCCACTTTTGTTTGCATCAACCATTAAAAAATTCTCTTTGTTAAAATAAATAGATAAAGTAAAATGTTTCTTATAAGAATAACTAGGGATAGTGCCTACTATCTTCATTAAATCTTTATTACCTAAAATTATGCTCCAGTAGGACGATATTATGTTCTTGAAGCCAATAATATATTTACAAATAGGTAGAGCAAATGAACAATTACATTTACTTGTTGTTTGTCTTTTCCCAGTCAGGGGTCGCCACAGCGGAACTCTGGTCTGCTAATGATTGGCAGTAGATTTTTATGGTGCCGAGTTGCCAGCCCGACGCCCAACCTTCAACGAAGGCACCCCCATTCACGCATGTCTTTCGAATGCCATTCGACCATGGGGAGGACATGCAGACTCCACACAGAAGGCACTCCAGCCGAGAATCGAACAGGAGAACCTCTTGCTGTGAGGCAACAACGCTACCGCTGCACCATCGCTGCTTCTCTGAACAATTACATTTACTAATTTCTGTATTTACAGATTTGGTCTTATATCCATTCAGTAGAATGAGAGAAAAAATTCTTCACATTTGCTTATTATTTCATTGCAGATTTCAGTAAGTCTGTTTATAGGATAACCCCAACCTTCAAACATTTGAATAACTTTATTAGTTTCCTCTAAGAAATGTTGATTTCTACTTACAAGTCTACTCACTCTAATAGGTTGCCCTCGTACTGTATTCCAGTGCATACTAGAATAATGCAGATAACTATTAACAAAAGTAGGCTTATGACATATTTGACTATGGAAGATCTTGTTAGAAACATCCATAATGATAAGCAAATCAAGAAAGAACTTTAAAAAATCAGTACTTTCATTAATGGCCATCATAAAAGACAAAAAATCATTCCAACTTCTGTTCCAAATAAATAATAAATCATCTATATAGCACCTATAAAATGAAATGAAATGGTACAATGGATGTTGCACTAAAAATTCATACTCAAGTCAGGTGATAACTAAACTGGCAAACACTGGGGCCATTCTTGAATCCGTGGTTACACCCTTCAGTTGTTGATAAATGATGTTGTTAAACATAAAGATATTGTCAGCTAACACCAAGCTCTAAGTGCATACAAACTGTGTTAATTTGACTATTATGTAAAGAGGTAAACTTGCATAAATAAGAAAGTACAAAATCGATGCCAGTATCCCATGGGATTCAGGTGTATAAAGGCACAACATCAATAGTGATCATCATAGTCTCAGATCCAGAAAACTGATAATTATGTAACAGATCCAAGCATACCCAGGAATCTTGTAAATAGAATTGTGACTGCTGTAAAATGGGATTTAATATAGTACCTAAATATATAACAAGGAAATGTGTTTTACTGCGTTGAGCAGACACTATGTGTTTAAATGGAGGATTACTAGCGTCTTAATCAATTTTAGGTATTCCAAAAATAACAAGTTTTAGGAAAATCATTTTTTACAAATTCATAAATATGATATTCTATATAGTCTTGTGTTAGTAATTCATGCAACACTGCATCAACATAACCAAATTTTTCTAACATCGACTATTTCAGAGTTATGTTGCAACACCTGTTATCAGAAAGCATATCCATAATACACATGTATTTCACTTGGTCCATAAGCACTATGCCGTTACCTTTATTGGCTCTCATAACTTAAAGTTGTGTGTTATAGGCTAAACTATTTAAAGCCTGATATTTGGTATAAATTAGATTAAATTTCTATCTAAGGATCTTATGGTTGAAAAGATTTTTATAATCTGTAATAAAAGCATCAGAAAATACACTCAAGGTATTGTGTAAACTTGGATTATAAGTAGAACATTTACATAACACAGCAGTATTACTTCCATTAAAACTGTCAACATCACAAAGTATAAATGCCAAGTTTAATTTTCTAACATAAAGCTTGAAATCAACTACTAGCTGTACAAAATTAACTCTCCTAGCTGGAATACAGGAAAAACCCTTGTCCAAAACACTGCATTGATCAGAAGTATGATGGAACTCAAAATAGGGCAACTTAGTTCTTTCTCTCTTTGCCTCTTCCCCTTCTTCTGGTTTTCTGTCAACCCCTGGTTCTGTAATCCATGACAGTCTCTTAATTCAAGACAATTGGATCCAAATGAAAAGCGCCATCCTTTGAATGTTCATTAGCATTAACATTACTACCATCAAAATGGTGCATAGCTGTGGGTAAAAGTGGAATCTCAGTATTATAATTTGTTGCTGTGGTGGTCATTTCTGGCATACTTGGTATGTTAGATGAGCCTGCCATGTTAACTCGATTTACTGGATGAACATAAGATTTAGGCAGTGGATATGCTGCACTGTTATTATGACTGTCAGCATCACATTTGTGCTTTTTATGCCTACGTTCAATAATAGTGGCAACATGTCTTTCAGTTTTTGCATCCAATGGGATACTGGCATTGATTTTGTACATTCTTATTTATGTAAGTTTACCTGTTTACAAAATAGTCAAAGTAACATGGTTTATATGCTCTTTGAGTTGGAGTTAGTTAACAATATCTTTATGTTTAACATCATTTATCAACAACTGAAGGGTGCAGCCATGGTCCATATAGCTGTTAGTCTTGTAAGATGTCTAGTTATGTGCCCAATACTAATTCCAGCTTTTTATACTGCATTGGCAAAATGTTGATTGCTAATGGCAAATACTTGTGCAAGTCCAAGGATGTTGCTTATCTGGCTCATTGTATTTCTTGTTCAGCATATTATGTTGGTAAAACTAATAGAATGTTAGTAGATCGTATTTATGAACATGTATCAGCCATAAAAAATAAAGACCTTAATAATGCTTTAGCAAAGCACACATTAAATTGTAGTACTTTCAGAAAGTTTGAATTTTTCATATTGGACAAATTGTTAAATACAAGTCGAGGAGTAATTTATGCACCATGCTTGAAGGCAAATAAGCTAGCTGGCAAACTAGACTTGAAGCTGATAAATTCCCAGAGTTAAACAAATCCATCAATATTAAATGTTTCTTTTAATTGCTTTAAAATTGCTTTAAATTTGTTTTGACATTGTTTTAATACATATTATTTTAAAGGCTGTTTTGGTATTTATTTGTATGTACTATGACTTTAAGTCTGAAGACTTTTCCTGTCTCTGGACAATTTGAATTAATTGGTATGATGCTGTTGGTTATATAAGAACCTTGTTTGTAAAGTCACATGGTCTGATGACGTTCTGTTTGTACTGGAATAAAGAACAAAAGCTGTTCTCCGTGGTTATTCACTGCTTTTTCTTGAATTGCTCCTGACCAAGCATTTCTTCAGAATATATGCCCAACAGCTGAATGTGCAAGTCATTAAAGAAGAGAAGGGAGATCTAATCTAAAGCTTGACATTTACAGACCTGTGATTTTATTTTGGCACTTATATCTCTGCCTGTGAGGCTTTATGGAGATCCAACCATTGCAGCTTAGGGCTCAGTAATTCTTTAATTATTATCTATTTGACATTTTTTATGGGGAATGTCTGACTGAGATATCTTATTTTTAGAAGAGCCCCTGTGAGAAAAGGTCTACACTGACATAATATAGTTGCAGGTAAATAATGAAGTTATTACAAAACATAATACAAAAGAACAACTTATTAACTAGGTAAAAAAATCATAATTTCATTTCATACAATGTGAACTTATACATTCAGAGTCAAAATATTTGGATAGCAACATGTTGAAGAAAGGACCTTGTCAATAGTTAAAGAATTCACAACTTCAGTTACAGTTCATAGAAATGACATTATATAAACTGAGTACACACTTTGGAACAACAATGACAAAATAACATAATCCAGGTAAAATTATATTTTTTTATCTAAGAATTAGATTGGTCATGTTCAGGTTGAAGGAATTAATAAGAAGTATGCTGGGGAGGAGGGATGGAGGGACTGGTTTCGCCTGGGGCATGCAGTGTTTTAATAAAGAGAAATCTAGGAAAAGGCTGAATTGCAGAGACATTTTTCTTATAAATTTGTTGTTCAGACTGATTATTTTCTGTTTCTTTGTGCAACCTGATATTTCTCTGCATATCTGTCAACTGTACAACTTAACTCATTCTTAAGTGAAGTATTCTTATTTATTCACTTTTAAAAAGTTTAGGACTCTACTTTGGACATTAATGTAGTAAACATGGAAACCCAGAGATGGTGGTGAGAAAGGAATCTGGAAAGCTAGGCCAAAGACTGCTCACTGGGGCATTCAGTGTAAATCCTAATTTTGGGAGTGGACAGTGTAGGTCCATAGGTCTGTTGACACAATAGATAGCTGTTAGTGTGTTAAACCTGTTCCCCAAACCATGGTGAATGTGAGAAAACAGATTGTAGTCATTAGTAAACAGAACATCCCACCCTGACTAGCCAGACTGCTGTGGTGTGTTGTGCCTTAACATTTTTGTTTGTAAATGTTTGGCTTATTAACAAGAATGGTACAGTAACTAGTAGTTCCCCAGCTGTGTAACCTGGGGTAGAGGCAGTTTACTACTTTGGCCAGAAGGCTGTAGTACTAAAAAATATTACCTGCTTTCCCTGGAAAGAATAATGTGGTGTGTGTGTGTGTGTGTGTGTGTGTGTGTGTGTGTGTGTGTGTGTGTGTGTGTGTGTGTGTGTGTGTGTGTGTGTGTGTGTGTGTGTCAGTATGTGCATGTCTGCGTGCATATGTGTGTGTGTGTGTGTGTAAAACATTTATTCAAAGTCATGTACTGTGGGCAAGTGAGTACATACCCAGTAAGTAGTGCATATTAAATATTAATTATTATTTTGCTTACTAAAATGTACAAAGCCTAAACATGTCTTACATGGACCAACTCAAAGCCCTATGACACTATACTCGGTGTGATGCCCTGCCACTGGCCTACTAATCAAGGAGCCTCAATCCTCACCATTAGCACCAGTGGGGGACATACACTGGAAGGATGACAGGTACACGCACAGTATTTCCAGATGCAGCTTTCTCTTAACAGCACAGTCAGTCCGGGGCTGGTTTCTCCATCTTTCTCCAGATCCCCAATAAGACTCCCCACTGGACAGCTATATGGTTCAGATATCAGCTGAGTGGCCAAGCCAAGATCTCCAGTACCCTCTCTGTCCAACCAGTGCTTTGTGTCCCTGCCCAAGTAGCTGACACACACACACTCTTAGAGATTTGTTTCACACATGCGCACACACACACACACACACACACACACACACACACACACACACACACACACACACACACACACACCTGGGAAAGGCTGGCACAGGTTAACTAGTTATACCCACTTTTGGCTAGACTATAAGGTAGTTATCACTGCCACCAGTCAACTCTTTATCAGCTACTTTAAGGAACTTAACACAGGGTGTCCAGTCTTACTGTGCAATGTTACTATCAATACAGATGGTAGTTTGACCAAGAGTAAGGCTATTAGGAGTGGCCTACACAATGTCACCAAATAAATATGCAAGTACTCTCAGAGCTTAAATATGCCTAAACAGACCAGCCACAATGAAAGGTTTGAACATATTTAATAATAAATAATAAAAGAACAAAACAATATTAAATATACATTTACAGTAACATCAGAGTTCAAAATCACAGGAAATATTTAAAACAACATTACAGGACAGTCTCAAATAAATAAAGAAAAACATCTAAATTAAGCTTTGCTATATTCCTGACTATATCTAAAAGAATTATACTATACCTTAGTGCACCTACTTAGTTTTTTTTAATAAGGCTGGCCTTGAATTTCTTGATTATTAAAAACAACTATAGTACTCTGGAGAAATTTAAAATCTATCTTGAAAAATTAGATTAGGAATTAAAAGGGCTTTTAACCAGACAACCTGAAATACTTTTGACTATGACTAGATCTTTACAGCTGTTGACAAGTATGAAAAGAGTGTCATGCAGTGCAAACAGAAAAACGTTACATGGGATTTGGCAGCTTATAAGTCTCAGACAGCTTATGTGCTAGATGCAAAGGCAAGATTTCAAAAAGTTTCAGCTTCTGGCAATAACAACTTTTCCAACAACAAGACTGTGTTTGCCAAAGAGACTGGTTCTCATGCATCTGGCCCTTTAAATTCCTCTGACTGTTCAACAGGAAATGAAGCAACTTTAGCAATTCCTGCATGGAGGAGGAAGCAGCTTTGGGTGGCATTTTCTTTGGAGATAATACTTACAATATCAGTTTTCCTAAGCTCCTTTCTATTCCCCTAACACCAGTTTTTCCTCCACTAACAACTTCAGTAGAGAAGGTAAATTAAAAAACTCCAGTTGCGGGTAAACAAAGAACTTTCTGAATCAGAGTTGAGGAAGGAGCAGGGGAAGAAAGCGATACATGAGTTTGATAAGACAGTAAGTTCCAACAGTATGAAAATCTTTAATTTATCTGATTTTATCTGACTTTGAACTTAACAATTTTCATCATAGAGTTCTGGAACTAGGGTATAGTTTCATTCCCAGCCATGCAGCTAACTTGACAAAGACATTCTTAGAATTAAAGTTTTATACCAGGAAAATGAACCTGTAATATTTATTCAAAGATATGAACTTTAGAAAGAATTTGAGTAAACCTTCTGTTTACAATATACCTTCACGTGATACCTTAAAAACTTTTGAATCATTTTGCAAAAGGGATATCAGACAGGCTTTAAACTGCAAAATAAATTGTCCATTTTCTAACATAACTATAGATGAAGTTAAAGCATTAAGACAACTACAAAGTCAAAAAACATTAGAGTTTATGAAGGCTAACAAAGGGGGTGGGATGGTTATCATGGAATTAAACAAATACCACACCTGCTTAGAAGAAATGTTAAGTAAGTTTGAGGAGTACATAGAAGTTTCTCTCTAAGATATTCATATGAGTTACAATTATATACACTGTTGTCTTTATGATCTTTTATGAACAGAGAGATGGATGTGGATATGTAAAATATTTTATTAACAGAAAATCCAAGAATACATGTATGTTTCCGTATACTTAAAATGCCATCAAACCCCATTCAGGCTGATTGTATCTGCTCTGAAAGGTTATATAGAAGGGATTTCTTTATTTCTTGACTCCATCTTTAACCCATTGATACAACAACTTTCTTCATACATTCAGGACTCCTGGGACTTTTTAGAGAGCATTAGGTTATTTAATACAGAGTACAAGTATCAAGCCAATAAGAATTTCTTGCTTATAGTTGATGTTGTGTCCCTCTTTACATTCGAACTCCAGGAAGAATGGATGGAATATATTTGGTTATTTCATAACAAATACACTGACATTATTTATAGTTTAGTCAACTTTTACTGTGTATTGTTAGATATACTTTTGGAAAATAACTTTTTTCTTTTTAATAACAAATATTGCCAGCAAAACAAGGGGGTTGCTATGGGGGCTACTGTTGCTCTCACTTATGCAAGCCTGGTATTAGGCTGGTGGGAAATGGAGATTTTACTTAACATTGTAGGATACAAGAATGTCATTTTCTATAAGAGGTTTGCTGGTGATCTGATTTTCATTCTAGAGAAAGACACTAATAGTCATTTTTTTGTGACAATTTAAACCTCAGCTCCTCCTTTCTTCAGTTTACATTAGGGGAGAAGGGACATACTATTTGTTTTTTAGATGTCCAACTCGAATGGAATTTAGAACTAAATATGTTTAATAGTAAAATGCATCAAAAACACACCTTTTCTAATGATTACCTCCATTTTCAAAGCAATCATACCAGCTTTATTAAGAAAAACATATCTAGGAGTCAATTCATCAGAACTTTCCGCTTGATTAGTAATGAACAAGACTTCCAACAAAAAGTAAAATGTATTATTTCTTTATTCAGGGTTAGGGGTTATCAGATTGATTATCTTGAAAAAACTGTCCAAGAAGTATGTTCCGAAAGGGAAAACATTTTTGGACCCACCCTTATAAAAGGGTTTAAAAAGAAAATGATGGGAGAGCAAATTAGCCTGTCATTTTAAATAATACTACAAGGCCTCACTGCTGTATTGACATGTCAGTAGACAGTTACCATATTAAGAAAATTAACAACAACAATTAGAAAATCATAACTGGGAACAGTGAGCTTTTTAAAATTTTGGAGGAGTCTCCAATTTTTATATACAAGAAAAACTTTAGTATCAAACAACTGTTAAAAAATGACAACACTAAGATCATTCCTCCCACTAATCAGAAACATTTGGGTACTTATAAATGTAATAGCTGCACTGCTTCCAGGTTTATTTACAAGGGACCTTACACTTCTTTAATTCATCTCCCTTATACTATTAAAGGCCCAGGAAGATATACTTGTTTTTCCCATGGAGTACTTTACATTGAGATTTGTTCAAGGTGTTCCAACTTCTATGTAGGAATGACCACTTGAAGTTTAGGAAAAAGAATAAAGGAACACATTTATGCTAAGAAAACAAAAGATCATAATAATGCCCTATTTAGACATTCCCTTATGTGTTGCAGTTATAAAAATATATATTTGCAGTTTTAGATCAAGTACTGGAAGATAGAAAAGGTGGCAATTTTAAAAATCAAGTAGAGAAGAAAGAGACAGAATGGCAAATCAAGCTGGGTGCAGATCTTCTCCTTGGCTTGATTGAGACCATTAATATCAAATGTTTTCTTAGTGATCATATGTTAGGTGGTTCAGAAAGAGTTACCATCATTTTAATTTAACACATTTTAACTGTGTAATTGAATGTTCATGGTGATTCATTCAGTTGTGTTTCTATCAGGATACTAGAGCTTGATTTCTAAAATAAAGAATTTCTAATGATGTCTTATTCCCGATGAAGGCAACCATTAAAATTAACTACACTAAAGGTTAAGTTTTCTCAGCAGTTCTCCTTCGTGATTTTTGGTGGTGTTTTAGAGTTTCTTTAGTTTTGTTACACTGAAGCCTCAGGTGTTGTTCCAGTTGTCTGTTTTTTAAACAGTAATAACAGTTAAAGTTATTACCTTCTTGCAGGTCATATATATGTTTGCATTTTAACAATTTTTACCCACTTCCAACATTACATAAATTGCTGTATTCCTGTCTTCCCTTAAACCTCATTCCTCCTCCTTCTCCTCCTAAACATTTTTCTACATGTATTGTTCCTACAAATTCTGCTTATGTCTATGAAATTTTTGCTCCTTCTCTTTTCTAAAGTTCCTATCTTCACTTCATTTATCTCCTTTGCAGTATTCAATATTTCCATTACAGCTTGTTCAGATTTTGAGTTCCGTTATATAATAATTTCTTTTTGGCTGACAATATCATTGAATTTAGTTAGGACTACTGCCCTAATGGAAACGCTGCACGTCTGCAAGTGAAATGGGACAAGAGTCACTCACTCTTGGGATCTTAACCTTGCCTGCGACATTAACAGGACATGCTGGAGAGACAGATATATCTCACAGAGATTGCTAATCCTCTGGAACAAACTCCCTTTTCATGTAAAACAGAGCTCCTCAGTGACCCTATTTAAGTGTAACTTAGACAACTGGATGGGAGACCATAAATTTACCCCAGGGGGTGTCACCTATGTCCCTCTTGATAAAGGCAGTCGGTGCTGATCACAGACTTGAGCTGAGAATATAGACCATGCAACTTGGTCAATAAGGGAACAAGGGTATAACATGGCTAGGCTTATAAAGGCCCTAGGGCCAATAGCCTAGGAACCTCCTATGAGCCTTATCACTCCATGATAGGGAAGACAATGTCTAACCTGCAGTCCAAATTCCTTTTAAGCTTCATTCCACTCTATCTTTTCCTCCCAAAGCATTTGCTCCCAAAACTTTGGTATCTTTGCTAATTTCCTCCAGAAAACTCCAGTCCATTTACAATTATGTTCTAAATCCCTACATGAGATAGCCTTTTTCCATTCCCATGTTGGGTTAGTACTTACTTTATGAATAGGTGATTTGATTTTTAGCCAAATGTTCTGCTTTCTACAATGCTATCTGTGTCTACAAAAGACAGCATGCTTTTAACACCTTTTGCCTTCAAGCTTTTTGTTCATTCACTTGGAATGGCTGCAATCAGGAATTAATGCTTGCTTTCGTAATTGCTTGAAAGAATGTCAGTTACTATTTATGCAGTAAGTCTGGTTTTGTTCTTTACCATTTTTGAAATGCACTGTAATAAGTCCTTTCCTGTTCAGCCTCAAACAATGACTACAGTATATTTTTTCTAAAGACTAAGAATTCATTAGCTGCATGGTCTCTTTCTTGAGTCTGTCATATACTGGTGTAAGATTTCCTAGCAATCCTCAGGAAGATTTTAAAGCTATTTGAAATTGGCTTTACACTAACAAATTAACTGTCCAGTCTCAAAAAACTACTGCCATACTGTTCGGTACACTCAAAAATATATGCAATATTGATATCATCACTGTCAGAGATCCACTGGGAAAATAACTTACCTTGGACAAAGCATAAAAATATATTGGCCTCACCTTTGATCAGAACCTCTCATTTAACTTCCATACTGAGTCTCAAGACAACAAATTTCTTTCTCAGCTGAAGGGTTCTTTCGAAACTACTCTCATTAGAAACCAGTGCATCTATAGCTATAAATATTATTTTATGTAAAATAATAAGCAGTCTGCCTATTAGTGTCCTTTGCTTCAGTCAACATACTACTCTACTTCAATTCGCTGAGAACAAAATTCTCAGATTAACCTTGGTAACAACAACAAGCATCACTGCATTACTATAAACACATACAACTGGCTTCCTACCTGTGCTAAAGCTACATTTCTCCTCAGCTTTCTCACATAGAATTTTCACTGAAAGGTACTATACGTCTCTCCACAATGAATTAACCATCAAAGAACAAAGGTATTTCTTCAGGAACTCAAACTGCTTGCAGCTGCTAAGGCTTTCCTTCATCAGTCCTCTTGTTAACAGGCATTTGTCAAGATTGATCCAGCCACCTGGAATAACATTCCAGAAACTATCAGGAATTCTACAAAACTTGAAGGCTTCAAGAAATGCCTCAGACAGGATGTTTCTAAAGAAGATAAAAGTAACTGCTCTAGAGATAAAGGATGATTTCTGCCAAATAAGCTATTTTGTCTTAAATATCCACCTTTATTCTGTTGTAGGATATATGACAGGGACCTACCTTGCTGTATTTTTCTGAGGTTTTCTGATACATCTCCATACTTTAGTGCAAGACACATATTCTCATCTTCCGACAGCATTTTCCCCCTCTACAAACTATGAGTTGTATTTGTTATACAGTTAATAAATGCACCTCAGAGTTTACATTTGCTTGGCAACTGTTACCTTGCTTGTTTTTGATTATCATGCAGTCTGTTTGTCATGTTTTTGTGTAACACTTACACAATGTTGTACAACTATTCAGGATCTGTTTATTGATCCCTTATTACCAGCTTTTCAATTTTGTTATTCTATTCTTTTATTCTACTTTAAAGTTTGTTGTTTTAATTATGTTATGTTATGTTTATTGTTCTTGCCTCTATGGCCTGGGTTGTGGTTGAAAAGGTCTTTGAATCAGTTTACTGACCCAGTAAACAAATGTTAAATAAATAAGTAAATAAATTAAGACCTCAGCCATTGTTTTATTTGTATCTGACATTGCACAGTAACATAGCTGTGAGTTTCCAAAGAATCACTAGAAATTTGTTTTCCCAACTTTTGCATCATACATTTATTAATTATGGTACAAGAAAACCTGATTAGCAAAGTATAAAGAAGTTATGTACTCAACATAATATTCCATCTGAGTAGGTAAACTTCATCTGTCAGCAACCTGTGGGTTTCGTATCCGATACGGATCTGAGCCGGCAGCATACCAAACAAAAAGATCCGAGCTCCAAGCTCCTCCCTCTACCCACACTACACTGCAACCTCCTTCCAATCCTCAGATCGAGTTTGCCACTCCACACATGACACCAACAAACTAACCTGAGACCCTTAAACTAAGGACAAACCTCCAGCTCGTGAATTCCGTACATTGAGCTCAGCAAAAATAACGCCAAAGTAAGGGGAAGGAGGGAGGGAGGGTTGCTGACAAATGAAGTTTACCTACTCAGATGGAACATTATGGTGAGTACATAACTTCTTTATCTGAAGTAGTTAACTTGATTTGATCAGCAACCTGTGGAACAGAGTCCTCAGCTACCCGAAATCTTGGGAGGCCCTTAAGGAAGGATATTCCGGAGCACTGCAGACCCACAGGAAGCCCTTCCTCTAGACACCAAATCCAGTTTAGAATGATTAATAAAGGTGTGAGAAGACGTCCAGGTAGCCACTGAGCAAATGTCATCCAGGGAAACTCTAGACCAGAATGCTGCAGACGTTGCCATAGAACGTGTAGAATGAGCATGAACTCCCATTGGTTCTGGTAAACCAAGCTCTCTGTATGCTTGTAGGATACAAAGGGAAATCCACCTAGCAAGAGTCACCTTTGAAACTGGTTTCGCTAAAAAGGGCTTAGCAAAAGAAAAAAAAGTTGATCAGATTTACGAAAGGCCGCTGTCCTGTGCAAATAAAAACGTAACTGCCTGTGAACATCCAGCAAATGAAGTCTGTATTCCCCTTTGTTCTGAAAATTAGGGGAAAAGACAGGCAAATTAATAGATTGATTAATGTTTGCCTCAGAAGCAACTTTAGGGAGAAAGGATGGATTAGTCCTGAGAGACACCCTGTCCTTATGAAACACAAGATATGAGGGTTTTATACAAAGAGCTTCAAGCTCCGACACTCTCCTTGCTGAAGTTATAGCTACCACAAAAGCTGTCTTCCATGACAAAAATTTTAAGTCAACTGATGCTGAGGGCTCGAAAGGAGGAGCAACTAAGGCCTGAAGAACTGCAGTCAGATCCCACGGCGGGGACAGATTCTTAATAGGAGGTCACAGAAGAAAAGTGCCTTTCAAAAAGGTCTTACAAATTCTGGCAGCAGAGAGAGCCTAAATTGTCCCCTACATAGAAATGAGAAATAACCGCCAGCTGGACCTTCACTGTGGAAGAGCTGGCTCTTGCTGGAAGATATGAGACAAAAAGTCTAATACCGCTGGGATCGGAGCGGTAAAAGGATCTAGATTTCTCTGTGAAGCCCAAATGGAGAAACGTCTAATATTGCACTTGGTAGAGGATTTATGTGCCGCAACCAAGATAGATTTAACGGGATAAGAGATACTGGGAGTCCTAGCAACTAGTGGAACTGGAGCAGCCAAGCTGTGAGCTTCAGGCTGTCCAGATTCGGATGAAGCATTCCCGAGGGATGACGAATCAGATCCGGAATTGGATCCAAGATCCGAGGTGGAGCTATGAGATGAGACCGTAGGCAGGGGAACCAGCCTTGACGAGGCCAGAATGGGGCTATGAGTATCATTCTGCTCCCCAACCAGCGAGCTTTCTGTAAGAACTTTTTCATGAGCGGAAGGGGGTGTATTCATAAAGAAGACCGTGTGGCCAAGTATGAACAAGAGCGTCTCTGGGGCTTTCCCCCATCGGGGGGATTACAGCAAAAAACTCACTGCACTTCGCATTGGAAGGTGATGCAAAGAGATTGCAGCAAGGCTGACCCCACTTAAGGAAGATCTGTTCTGCTACACAAGGGTTCAGAGACCACTCGTATGGAGAAAGGATATTTCTGCTCAATTTGTCCATCAAGATGTTGGACCGACCCGGAATGTGCATTGCTATCAGAAAGCGGTTGGTGGAGATCGCCCATTCCCAGACTCTCATGGCTTCCCAACAAAGGGGATAAAATTTGGGTCCCCCCTGTTTGTTGATATACCAGACCACTGACATATTGTCTGACTAGATCGCAATAGTTCCCAGAGGGAGATAAACATGAAGGGCCTGCAACACAAAAAGGACCACTCTCATCTCTAGAACATTTATATGCAGAACGGTCTTGTTTTGAGTCCACGTGCCTTGAACAGTCCTGCCCAGACAATGCCCCCCCACCCTAGGTGGGAGGCATCTATGGTCACTGTGGCTTGGGGTTGGGGCACAAGAAAGGGATGTCCCTCCTGCAAATTCCAAGATTGGAGCCACCACGTGAGAGAATTTCTGCACACTCTGCTCAGAGGGATCGGAAAAGCTAGAAGTTGATGAAGAACTGACCACTGAACTTGCAAAGTCCACTGTAAAATTCTCATATGCAGACAACCACAAGAGATCAGGTTGATAGCTGCTGCCATGAACCCTATGGCTCTCAAGACTAATTCTGCAGGGGGTGCAGAGGACTGCAGAAGCGCTAACACATGAAGTGCCAGACTGTGTAGTATGTCTGGGATTAAGAATGCCCTGGCCTGACGAGAATCTATTCTCGCCTCTATGAAATCTAACACTTGAACAGGTTGAAGGGAAGACTTCCTGAGATTTATGGTAATCCCTAGCCGAGGTGATATCCAGAGAAAGAAATCTCTGGCTAGTAAGAGTAGATGCCTGGTGGAGGCGGTAAGGAGCCAGTCGTCCAGGTATGGGAAGACCTGAATGCCCTGAAGTTTGAGGTGGGCCGCTACAACTGCCATGAACTTAGTGAACACCCTGGGGGCTGTGGTGAGACTGAAGGATAGGACCCTGAATTGATAATGACTGGCCTCTAGCCGAAAGCAGAGGAACCTCCTGGATCACCTGTCCATCAGAATATGGTAGTACGCATCCTTGAGGTCTATCGAGCACAACCAGTTTTCCTCCTGCAGGAAGGGCAGGATGGATTGAAGCATGACCATCCGGAACGTTTCCTTGGCAATGAACAGGTTCATTGTTGATAGTTCGAGAATCGGCATTAGGTCCCCCGTCTTTTTGGCACCAAAAAGAACCAGGAATAGATGCCTGATCTGGACTGGTCTGGGGGCACCTGCTGGATGGCTCTTTTTTCTAGTAGCTTTTGTATTTCCAAGGCCGCGGCCTCCCTCTGAGCGGGTGGGACATCTGGGAGGTGACTTATGTAAGAGGGCTTGTTTATGAAAGGAATAGAACAGCCTCTGGATATTATTTGAAGCACCCAGCGATCTGTCATGATGGACTCCCATTGTGCTAGATGCATCGAAACCCGCCCCCCCCGACTGCCTCCAGAGAGGAGCAGTCGGGTAACCCCTCAGGGTTGCTGCGTGGGTCACTCTGAAATAGGTTCATGTGACCCGAAGTTCTTCGACCTCCCCTCTGCCTCTGGGCCAGTGTCCACCTTGTCCCCCTCTGCCTTTGGGGGAGAAAGAGTCCTGAGCATTCCAGGACTGCTGAGTTTTCCAGAACCACAGCTTCTTTTGCCCTTGCTGGTTCCTAGAAAAGGAACTTTGAGGGTTAGAGAAGCGGACCCCGATGGCTGACAGTGTCTTCCCATCTTTCTCGCTCTGGACAAGCGTATCGTGGACAGTCTTCCTGAACAGGATGGAACCGTCAAAGGGTGCGTTAGCGAAGGACGCCTTGAAGGGTTCCAAGAAGTCACAAAGACGGAGCCAGGCGTGACACCTTAAGGTGATGCCAGACCCGCTAGCCCTAGCAGCTCCCTTGGTGGCATGAGAGAGTAAACTCATGGATGTATTGGACACAGACTTGAGAGTGGACATACGAGCTGAGAAGGTCCGTTTATCCTCAACCGACATGGACTCCAGGGGACAATCAGCGTACTCTTTCACGAGGTCCCACTGCAGTCGAATTATGTGGGCCAAGTAATTCAGCGCCCTTATAGTAAAGGTGGCTGAAGCAAAAGTCCACTTTCCAAGTTGGTCCATAGCCCTGGACTCCTTGTCTGGGGGGTGGACTGAGGAACTTTCTTGGGTGAGTTCCTTTTTTGTGGCCGCCGCCACCACCATGGCATCAACTGGGGAACCTTTGTTCCAAGAAGCTCTATCTGCCGGTGGACTCAATATTTTGTCAGGCCTTTTGGGTATAGGCTCCACAATGTCCAGTTCTTTCCAAACTCTGGTGGTGATAAGGTCCACCAGAGGGTCGGCCGGGGGGGACACCCAAGAGGTAGATGGGCCTGTGTCAAATGCCTCCAGGAATACCGACTCGTCAGAGGAAGGTTTTTGGGTGGACCCCCCCTCTGGCGAAGGATTTACATAATGTCTCCAAAGAAGATGTCTTGGGGGGGTGATTTGGGGGAACCTTCCTCTTCCTCCAAGTTGGTATCCTTAGTGAGGGACTCGAGGGAGTCCAAGTGCCTCCATTTACATTGGTGTTTGTGAGGGACCTCCTCGGGTGGACTCTCCAGGGAGGGCTCACAAATGGTTTTGTGTTCCTCCAAGGGAACTGTCTGGGGTGCAATAGACACAGGCTTTACCCTGGGGGAACTGGATGATGGAAGACAAACCCAGTTGCGAGGGAGCAGGGATGGACCCCGAGGACAGAGTGAGGGGTCTCAATCCTACAGAGAGAACCCTCTCCACAACGTCGAATGCCGAGTGAGAACCAGTCTCCCTGAAACTGATAGCCAAGACCCACGGATCCATTGAAGGGATCGCAGCAGAAGTTGGAATGGCCGGACCCGAAGGGACGGTATGCCCCGACCACAACGGAGCTGATGACACACTCATCCCCTCGGATCCGACACCCAACTCTCGGCTCTGAGATCTTGGATTCGAAAGTGAATCTGACAGACTCGAGGGCATGGCCAGCGTCGAGTCCGAAGGCACCATTGGTGCCGACCCCCTGACTCCCGAGGCTCCTCGGATCCATAGACTCTGATATCCAATGATGGATCAGAGAAGGCGCTATTGAGGTGAAAAACAGAGCCAAACTCCCCGCACCAGGAGGGGGGGGTGGCGGCAGTACCTCCATCTGCAGTTGAGTTTGTAGAAACCTTTGCATCATCCGATCCATGTCTGCTTCAGAGATGCTCTGAGTCAATCTGGTGGACGCCACTGACGCCAGCCGGGAGAGCCGACATGAAGATGACCTCGAGGGTGGTCCAGCCTCCTCCTCCAGCTCCAGAGAAAAACATGGTGAATGGAGCCGAGGAGAGGATGGCCTGGTAACTTTTACCGGAGACAAGATCACCTTAGCGGGAGGGGCCGTTGGATCCAACTCGGCCTGTCGCTTGCGGCCCCTCTCTCAATCTTTATCCTTTTCCTTGTCTAAATGTCTCTCTGTCTCCCTGTGTTTTTCTTTGACTTTGTCTTTCTTGGCCTCTCTCTTTCCCTGTGGTAAGGAGAGAGGGTAAGTCCCAGACAGGGGAGAAGGGCCTGAAGGCTGAACAGCCACAGCCGTGGCTGGTGAGGAAGCAGCAGAAGAGGCAGAAGTTGATTCTGCAGGTAGAAGACCCGGCAGAATTAACTTGTTCCTGCAATCCTGCAGGGCTCGGGGGTTGAAGGCCACACAGATCTTGCAGCTGGAAGACAAATGGGCCACCCCCAAGCAAACTGCACACAGAGTGTGACCATCGGCTGGAGACAGCTTGTGGCCACACTCTGTGCACTTAGAGAAAGTCACTTTCTGACTTTCTGAGATCTTAGTGAACACACACACACACACACACACACACACACACACACACACACACACACACACACACACACACACACACTCTATGGGCGGGAAGGGGGGCCTACACTAAGAATGTTAACAACTTTCAAGATATGAAAAACCAATAATTATCATAAACGGAGTGGGATAATGGGAAAATGGGAGATCGCAGATATACCCCAGGGATTACCTCAGTGTGCTCAACAGAACAGCAGCACAAAAAATAATGGGGTATATACTAAAGGTAAAGGGTGGCGTAAGCCCTAAACTATGCTAGCTAGGCTTGTGCCTGCCTCAGATAGCCTAGTATGAACCTATGAACCTATGAACCTATAACTAATAATTATTTCTAAAAATTATCAAAAGGGGCACACACAGACCAAAGTCTTCAAAAAAACCCTGACACTTGCCTGGAGCTCAAAAATCCCGTGCTGGCGAAGCCGCAGCAAACGGGATCTGAGGATTGGAAGGAGGTTGCAGTGTAGTATGGGTAGGGGGGAGGAGCTTGGAGCTCGGATCTTTTTGCTTGGTATGCTGCCGGCTCGGATCCGTATCTGATCTGAAACCCACAGGTTGCTGATCAATTAAAGTTAACTACTTCAGATGTATAGTTTAGCTTTCTTTTCCTCCTACTGCAGCCATGATGTACTGAGTCTTTGTTAACATTCATTGCTATGTTACAGTGTAGTGAGAGACATAGATAAAACAATATCTGAGACTGCAATTTATTTATTTAATATGCACAAGCTAGAATGCTTCATGTTACACTTAGCAACCACCATACAACCTGTATAATCGGACACTTCATAAAAATCACCAGTGGCCCAGCACCTAAACTCAGTAAGAAACTTTACTAACTTCAAAAAAGACACATTCATTGAGACCCTGAAACACTGCAACTGGGTTGCACTAAAAACACTCCTATTAGATGATGCTGTCTCATACGTCTGTACCACTTTTCTGTAAATTTAAAACCAACAGGCACCTCTGAGATCTAAGCAAGTCAAAGGGATAACTGCGCCCTGGCTAACATGAAAAACAAAACAATTACAAAAAACTAGGGATACTGATGGGAGTAAATGGGACAAAGATAAAATAGAAAAAAAATTACAAAAATTACCAACCCCGAAAAAATCTTACAGGTTATTTTAGACAAAAAGTTCTATTACACAACAGCACAGACAATATATGCTTAATAATCCCAAACTGTTATGGTCAACTATAAGCAATCCAGTAAAGTCAATTACCAAGCTCACACCACCCCTCTCTCACTGAAACTACTACCATGATAGCTAGCACTTTAAATTAGCACATCTCACACCTGTCAATAGAACACAGATATACATCATCTCACCTCAAATTGCAATACTAATCAGACAAGTAACTTCTCATTTGAACTAGTCCCAATTACTAAAATAAATACCTGAACAAACTAAAAACCCACTACACCAGCAGCAGACAATCATCCTGCTGAATATTTTAAATTAGGAACAGATGGTGTTAAAGGAAAAATATACTTTAAAAATGATCAATACATGGTAGGTTCAGGTTAAGGCACTTTAATCTTGCAGCAAGGAGACAAAAACGTGCTAATACAGAGTTTGTCTAACTAGAATCAGGAAATGCAAGCATTTTTATATATTTTCTAATAAGACATTGCCTACCAAGCTGACATAGTGAATCACAAGTTTTGTCATCATCATTTTGTAGTGATTGTTTTTACAATATTCTGCTGGTACTATAAATTTTTGTGAGAAACTTCCTAAGAAAAACAACGTGGCCTTGGCTACCACCGGTTAGATATATGTAATGTTACCATAAAAGGTACTATGGTTAATTCAAGCACAAAGCAAGTATAGATTGCAGTTCATTTCTCTAACAGTCCGTTGTCTATGTTATCTCTAACTTCTGCAGCTGTGCATGTTCTCATACTTTGAACAGAGCTGATTGTTTAAAATCATTACATTACAGAATATAGCATTGTTCATTCATTTCTTCCTAACCTAGCAGATAATCACCTGCTTCTCAAGTACATTTCCAAAAGGCATAAACATGAATATTGCTGTGCTAGCAATTACTAGGTCAGAGGGCATCTTGTAAGTTTCAGAAAGCACACTGCAGTTTCAAAAAGCATCTTTTAGCCTCATATGAAACCCAACTATACATAAAATAGTGCATATAAAATAGAATGAAAAACTTGTTAACTTATTTAGCTTCTAATCAGCATTAAGCACACACATTAATACATATTTTTCTGACATTTCCCCCCTGTTAATACTTTTTAATTCTATTTTCAAAAGAATAAACAGTTTGCTTCTTCTCCTAACCTCTTCCATTCAGAATTTGCAGTTAAGAGAGTCATTCAGTTTAAACTTATGAAAGTATTTCACATTTTAACAATTCTTCAATTTCAGTACTTTGATACAAAGTCTCAGAAACTGATATATCTATAAATTCTTTGATTAACTTTTTCATGCAGGGAATACCACAACAAATACATGCTCCTAATAAGAGTAATCCCACACAAATGGCAATCAGGATGTTCATTAGGATGGAACCCCACCCCCCAAACAAATTCTGGAAAAAGTCCGTCAGAGGGTTTGGGCCTGGTTTGGTCATGGTCGACACTTGCTGTATCACCTCAAGGTGGTCATTTATCTCATGTTGATGATCAGGTATATACGCACAACACTCTTCTTTGATTAAAGCGTATGTACCACCTCTCGCCGCTAGGGTGAAGTCAAGAGCCATACGGTTCTGGAGCACTACAATTCTCATAGCATTCAGTTCATTGGTTATCAATTCAAGAGCAGAAAAAGTTGCATTACTCATTACTTCGAGAAGGTTAGACAGTTTTTGCAGCTCCCAAATCGATTTCACTGCGCCATATGCAGGTAATATGCCTGCCCACAATATGACAGCATTACTCAAGTCCATGTGCGTCAGCTTGGTACCCACGGTATGATGGTCTTTCCAGCCCGCCTCGATCCGTCCCACTGGATTCTTAGGCTTCCTGACAGCTTTCTTGGCTACATCTTGGGTATTTTGAATATTTCCCTGAGGCAAAACTGCAGTGTGTTGTACCCCAAAAAACAACTGCCGGACCAATTCTCAGGTAACCATTTATATGCTTTCTTACCACACACAAAATAACAATCCTCTACCTTAGTAGTTACTTTGCTACGAAATGGCTGCCCTGCATGAAACATTTTCCTATCTATTACAGACAGTTGCTTAAAAAGTACAGGATTATGTTGCACTTCATCAATAGTCTCATGCATGGACTCAAGAAATGAGTTATAATTCGAATTACAAACTGTATCCATTCTGTTTGCTTTGGTATAACATTTGTAATGTACAATCACATTGCACCTACTCCAACCCACTTGAATTGTGTCATTCTTATAAAAACATACAATTCCCTTTTGTGTCACAGGCAAATACAATGCCACCTTATCATGTGCTTTGATAGCTACAGTCTCATAAACCAAATTTTCCCAGGTCTCATTGACCCCTAGGGGGACTGCAGTCATTAATAACCCCCCTTATGCTGTTGGTATGGCTGTGCAAATCCAGCAATTTGAAACATTAAAAGTCTCAGCATACACACGTGTAATTGCCTGATAAGTGTTAAAGTTCGGGTGCCAGTCTATGGTTGGCTCATCACGTTTGATCAGTTCAACTTTTGTGGCTGGGAAAAGGAAAGGCCACAACAAAAAGATCAATGTTATCAGTATGGCTATCAGAATAATCATGCAAATTTTCTGAGGTTGTTCTGCATCTCTGTTTACTCTATACCTGGTCATTTTGTTCTTGTTGTACAACAGTAACAAGGTTTTTGTCCAGTTCAAAGTTCTTAACCAGTTTACAATGTGTCAAATGAATCCACGACGCTCGCTCCACAATCTTGACTGCAGTGGGTGTCGACAGTAGTAACTGGTACGGCCCTTCCCACTTCGGAGAACTCCAGTTCTTTTTCTTCACAACCTTCACCCAGACCCATGCGCCTGGGGCTACTGCTGCTTCCGATGGTCTGGTTTGCTTTTTATCTGAAACAGAATTTAACTGCAAAAGTTTGTTATTCAAAAATCGCCTCATATACCCTGCAAGTGAACTGTCAGCCTCCTGCTCTGCAGGCATGAGAGGTTTCGATTGAGGTGTATAATATGCCCTCCCAAACAGAACTTCAAGAGGAGTT
This sequence comes from Protopterus annectens, assembly GCF_019279795.1. Taxonomy (NCBI): domain Eukaryota; kingdom Metazoa; phylum Chordata; order Ceratodontiformes; family Protopteridae; genus Protopterus; species Protopterus annectens. The sequence goes on along the minus strand of NC_056725.1, from coordinate 160,654,644 downwards.
AACCCTTTTGCATTTGGAACAGTTCTCATGCTCAACAGTGCCAGAGGTAAACAGTGCACCCAGTTCTTTTGTGTCTCACTAATCAATTTTATAAGCTTGTTTTTCAAAACCCCATTATGCCTCTCTACTAATCCTGCAGATTGGGGTGGTATGCGCAATGATTTTTCAGAGAAATCCCGAAATAACGACTAAGTTGTTGTATAGTTTGATTTACAAAGTGTGTGCCATTGTCACTATAAATCTTTTCCGGTATGCCAAATCTAGGAATAATTTCTTTAACGAGGACTTTTGCAACAGTAGCTGCATCTGGATTTTTAGTTGGAAAAGCTTCCACCCATTTGGAAAACATATCTATAATGACAAGACAGTACTTCTTATTTTCGCATTTGTTCAGCTCCATACAAATAGTATGGAACGGATACGGTGGTGTAGGGAAACTCCCTTGCTTAGGTTTTAATGCCCCTTGTGCATGATGCTTGTTACAAACATGGCATGCTGCACAAAAATTTTTTGTGTAGTTTGTAAATCCATACATCGTAAACACTCGATTCACTAACTGTACCATCCCCCCTGTTGAGACATGGCACTGCCCATGGCTCAACAAAGCTGCATATCTAAACAAGTTAGATGGTAAAATCGGTTTCTTTTCTTTGGAGATGTACAGTCCCTTCTCAAGGATTGCTCCTCGTTTTATCCACTTTTGTTTTTCTACATTTGTAGTAAGTGTCTGCATTGTTTTTAACATTTCTAAGTCTAAAATCTTAGATGGTTGTAATTCCTCACTAAAAAGAAAAACTTCTGAAACTGAAGCTGCTTGTTTTGCAGCTGTATCAGCCCTCCCATTACCTTTTGAAATTCTATCCTGTTGCTTTGTATGAGCTATGCATTTGCAAATAGCTACTTTCTGAGGTAACTGAATAGAGTCTAACAAGTCTAAAATAAATTGCGCATGGTTAATTGGTTTACCAGTAGATGTTATCATTCCTCTATTTTTTCACTGCTGCGCAAAAACATGTACAGTAGAAAACGCATACTGGCTGTCAGTAAAAATGTTCACTCTCTTACCTTTTGCTAAGGTACATGCCCTTGTCAAGGCAATCAATTCTGCTGCTTGTGCAGATAAGTTGTGTGGTAAAGACTTTGCTTCTAAAATCTCGGTATCAGAAACTACTGCATACCCCACTAGATTCTGTCCTGTAGGACCCCTCCTGCACTAGCCACCCACATAGTATGTCACCTCGGCATCATCCAAGGGAACATCTGTGAGATCTTTTCTAGGTAGTGTCTTTTGCTCAATCTCCTGCAGGCAGCAGTGTGGTTTGCCATCTGCAGGGGTTGGGAGCAAGGTTGACGGATTCAAAGTTGTGCATCATTCAATTGTCATATGAGGTTGGCTCAACAGTATAGTCATACAGGAAAGATGTCTAGATATGCTACTTTTTCTTGCAGTAAAATAATCGCGACTGCATGAGGCCCTCTCAATGTGAGAGGGTGGAACAATACTACTGAGGCTGAAGCCTGCACTGCCATTGCAGCTGCAACTACTGCTTGCACACAGTGGGGCAAGGATCGCGCCACTGGGTCTAGCTGTGATGAATAATAAGCTATGGGGCGTTGTTTATCCCCATGCTGTTGTGTTAACACTGATGTCATATAACCTTGCTTACAATCTACAGTTTGGAAAAATCGTTTATGATAGTTTGGTAATCCTAAAACTAAGGAAGAAGCTATCAGTTGTTTCAGTTTGCAGAAAGCTGATTCTGCTTCTGGTGCCCACTGTAATAAATCTTGTGCTGCCATCGGCTTTTTGAATATCAAGTTAGTCAGTGGAGCAGATTCCAAGGCATAGTTTGGAATCCAACTCCGACAAAAGTTAGTAGTACCCAGGAAGGACATCATTTCCTTCTTGGTAGTTGGTTTAGGTGCTTGTAATATTGCTGTTTTTCTGTCTTCATCTAATATTCTGCCTTCTTTGGATATTACATATCCCAGGTATTTGACCTGTTTTTTCCAAAGTTGCAGTTTGTTTTTGTTTACCTTGTGTCCTTGATTGGCTAAAAATTGTAATAATGCTATGGTGTCCTCTCTGCATTCTTGCTGGGTGGGGGCTGCCAGCAGAATGTCTTCTACATAAAGTAAAATCTGACCGCCTTTCGGTGGGATAAATCCCGCCAGGTTACTTGCCATTTCTTGTGTGAATATTGTTGGACTTTCACAATATCCCTGTGGTAGTCTCGTATATGTATACCATTTTCCCTGAAATGTAAATGCAAACCAATATTGGCTGTCAGGGTGTATCGGTATTGAGAAAAATGGATTGCTAATATCTACCACAGAAAAATACTTTTGTTGAGGTTTCAAATCATTCAATAAAGTGTGTGGATCTGGCACCATAGGTGCCCTGGGTATAACTGCGTCATTTACAGCTTGTAAATCTTGGACCATACGCCATTCTCCATTTGCTTTCCTAACAGGAAATAAGGGTATATTACATGGTGAATCAGGAGATTCTATCAAGACCCCTTCCTTAAGTAAGGCTGCTATTATAGGTTTGATTCCTATTTCTGCATCCTTTCTTAAGGGATACTGTCTCTTTTGAAGTCTAAATGCTGATTTTGGCGTGATAGTAACTGGTCCTGCTGTACGAATAAGTCCTACATCTGATTTCCCTGTTGACCAGAGAGTCTCTGGTATGTCTCGTAAGACCTTTTCCTCTTCCTCTAGTAAGAGTGCTACTCAGCTATCCTCACTTGCCTGTGAGTGTACAGCTGAGTGTGTCTGCATTATCCAATTTAATTTCTGCTTTTGTACTCCCTGTTCGGAAAGTTCTAACTCTGTCTGCTTTTCCTACCTTGTGACTTTTTCTCCTAGATCTGCCCACTTCAAATTTCTATCTTTAGTTAAACTTATATGTGGTAATCGATTAGATTTGTAAAGTGCTAGGAATCCCTGGGGCAATGAACAGCTTACTACACTGTTTCTTTCTGTGTCCCAGTACAAATTTCATAATACTAATCTGTTAGCATGGTTTCTAAACAGTTCTTGCTCATATTCTTTATCAGGTCCTGGTCTGTTACAGTTATATAGAGTGCAATGCAACAAATGCTGTTTATCAGTGTCAAGGGAGGGGGATTTACTGATGGCTACGTTCATCAGTTCCTCGGTTACTGCCCCTGGACCAGTCTTAACTAAGTCCTGGCTGTACCAATAAAATGTTTCACCCTCTGGTCGCACTACAAAAGTATCTATTTGTCGCTGTGCTTCCATACCCTGCATAGTTGGAACTACAGCTATGCCAAATATCTGCATTAGGTCTCTGCCCAAGAGATTCACTGGGCATTTTGCAGAAACAACAATTTTGTTTTTCTGGATCATCCCTGAAACTGGGTCAGTTATTGCTATGTTGTGGAAGAGTGGCTCCCGATACTGCTGTCCATTAGCTGCTTTCACTAATATGTAGTCAAGTGATTTTGAATTTTCTGGTAGTTTGGAAGGATGTATCAGGGTCCGTGAAGCCCCTGAGTCACACAGGAATTTAACTTCCCTCCCCTCTACCAGAAGTGTAACTTCCAGTTTTGTGTCTGCTAAGTAGATTTCTAGGCTCAATAATGCTAAGTCCAAAATTTCATTTTCTTCATTATCTGTGAATTCATGTACCTCCTCTATTTCTTCTGTCACATCCTCTACCCCTTCTATCACATTTGCACTTGTCTTTTCTTGTTTATTCCTATCCAGCGATTCTTGACTATCATATAGTCATTCCTCATCCTCCTTGTCTTCTGTGGTTACCTTTTTATTTTGCCTGCAATCCCTCGCTAAATGTCCCTTTTTCCCGCATTTAAAACATTCACCCCTTTTCTTTCTCTCTTCAAAGTCCTCTGATCGTTTATCAGATTGTTTGTTTCCCTGGGTATTTTTCTTACCCTTCTTCCCAGTTTGTACTACAAAGACTTCTGATCCATCTTCTACTGCAAATACTTGAGTTTTCTTTTTCTTTTTGCTATTAAAATGTCTTTCGGCATGTCTTGCATATTCAAGTAATGACTGTAATCTACTTGTACGGTGATCTACCATGTGCTTTGTAATAAAGCTGCTAATGGGTGCAATACTGCCTTTTAAAAATGCATTCTTTAACTGTTGCTCATATGGGGAATCATGTGTTTGGTCTTCAGGTACCTGCATTCCACAATGGTTATTAAAACATTCTAATAATTTAGCATAATATCTATCAACAGTTTCTCCTTCTTGTTGTATGCATTGATTAATGCAAGTCCAATCAGCCCTAGGCTTCCATTTCTCAGAGATTCGGTCTGTCAGACCTTTCACTCTGTTGTCCAGTTCTGCGTTACTATGTGGGAGTGGTCTAAGCTCTGCATCACAGGGATTCCAGTTGCCACTGATCATGTGCCAATCTGGACCTGCGATTTGTCTAACTACTTTCTCTACTTCCTCTCCATTCAAATGGTAACTTAACCTCATGCCCTGTAAGTCTTCTAAGAATTTTCTAAAATTAACTTTTGGATGGGGAATACCCTCTGTGGCTTTCCGGATGTCTTCCGGTGTCCACGGTCTATATACTAGAAGAGTTGGGTCCTGTCCTGCCTGTGGATTTGGTACTTCTATGAGTGGACATATCTCTTCTTCACTCATAGCTTGTGAATTTTTATTCATTTCATATAATTCAATATTCCCTCTCATGTTGCGTGTTCGAGACCTGGTCTCGATAGGATCTCTGACAAATGGTTTTGGTTTTGCAGGAACAGCTGGGTATAGCGGAGGTGGATCAATTTGTCCACTCGCTTCATATTCTGGTAAGGGAAGCGGAGGGGGCGGAGGGGCCATTGCTATTACCAAGTTGTTGTCTTCTTTATCTAAGAACATTGCTTTTGAATTTTTAATCTTTTGTTCCCTGCGGTTTGCTTCCTCAAGTCACCTGTGTGCATGAGGAACTCCTAATTGTCATTGCTTTTTTAGCTGACCTTTCGCATCTGTTTTAAGTTGTCTAACAAGTTTAATAAGTGAAGGTTTATCTAAATTACCATCAAATTTGTATTTATCTACCCATTTTGTATAATACCTAACATTATCGGCACGCTGTAATTGCATATATTTTGCGTCTTCGGTTAAGGGCGGGTCTCGAGAACTTTTCGTGCACTGATTTCCCATGTTGCCTTAGCTAAGTTAGAAATTGTTACATAACCCTTTTTATCACATGGTACCATGATTTTACACCTTTTCACAGTTTGTCTAGAATAACTGCCTACCTATTCTGTTTCCCTGATCTATGACAAGACAGCAATCTTTTTGTCCCTGATCTACACATGCAAATCTCCCTGACAAAACAATAACACTGTAACAAGTCCCTGATCTAAAACAGAAAAAAGGTAAATTCCTCCTTACCTGACCCTCCATGTGTTGATCTACCGGAACGTTGACTCGTCCTCCAATCCCATATCAGAAACAGTGTCTGGCCTCTTTCGAATGACAATTCAGTCGGAGGTCTTTCAAAGCAGAAGAGCCAATGTGGCCACTTCTCCATACGGGTACATGCCACCGGGCCAAATTCTGACCTGAGCCTAGAGTGAGAGATGTATTTCCGGCTCAAAGGACCAAACTGTTAAAGGAAAAATATACTTTAAAAATGATCAATACATGGTAGGTTCAGGTTAAGGCACTTTAATCTTGCAGCAAGGAGACAAAAACGTGCTAATACACAGTTTGTCTAACTAGAATCAGGAAATGCAAGCATTTTTATATATTTTCTAATAAGACATTGCCTGCCAAGCTGACGTAGTGAATCACAAGTTTTGTCATCATCATTTCATAGTGATTGTTTTTACAATATTCTGCTGGTACTATCAATTTTTGTGAGAAACTTCCTAAGAAAAACAACGTGGCCTTGGCTACCTCCGGTTAGATATATGCCATGTTGCCATTCAAGGTACTATGGCTAATTCAAGCACAAAGCAAGTATAGATTGCAGTTCATTTCTCTAACAGTCTTTTGTCTATGTTATCTCTAGCTTCTGCAGCTGTGCATGTTCTCATACTTCGAACAGAGCTGATTGTTTAAAATCATTACATTACAGAATATAGCATTGTTCATTCATTTTCTCCTGACCTAGCAGATAATCACCTGCTTCTCAAGTACATTTCAAAAAGGCATAAACATGAATATTGCTGTGCAAGCAATTACTAGGTCAGAGGGCATCTTGCAAGTTTCAGAAAGCACACTGCAGTTTCAAAAAGCATCTTTTAGTCTCATATGAAACCCAACTGTATATAAAATAGTGCATATAAAATAGAATGAAAAATGTGTTAACTTATTTAGTTTCTAATCAGCATTAAGCACACACATTAATACATATTTTTCTGACAGATGGAATAAGCTACCAAGTCTCTAGATTAATCAACAAATCCTTACAAGAATCTTATGTTCGAAAAATATGGAAAACCTGTTACATTATACCAATACATAAAGGAGGTAGATCCACTGATCATTCAAACTATCTACTTATAGCTATACTCCCTCTACTCTCTAAAGTACTAGAAATATTTTTACAATGATTGCTCAGTGCTATTCAGAAATGAGCACTCTGATTGGACAGCCCAACTAGCATAACCGTTATAAATCGAGCATATAGCAACAGAAAAAAAGTCCAGCTGCTGAAGTAGCACTGAGTAGCCAGATTTTCTATTGGCATATGCTGGGGATAACAAAACATGAGAAAAATCAGGTAGGGTCTGCAAAACTAAAGAAACAGAAACATATCTGATTTTCCTTAAATTTCTGTGCTATCCCTCATAACATTTTAAACATTAAAAAAACAATAGTGGAGATTGTCTTTTCTCCATTGCTTCTGCTGCATTGCAGTGATGTCCTGTGCAAGTATGAGAACATAAGTCCCATACACATGTGCAGTACATCTGTATAGGGAAGACAACGCAGAATAAGAAGACTGAAGTCCCATTATACAAAGAGATTATTTAAGAAAAATAAGCAATTTCATTCTTAAATAATGTCATTTATAAAAGTAGCAATCCCCTTCTGTTTGTGGGTATATCAGGATTTACTCATGGTTGGCTTTGTTTAATCTCTCGGGCTTCACTGCCATGATCAAAGCACACCATACCCACACACAGTTATAGATTACTGCTTAAGTATTCATCATCAAACCCTAAACATTCTGCTAGATGAACACTTACTTTCCCCATCACAATATGGTTTCCAGCCCCATCTCAGCACAAAAACTGTCCTATTATACTTTCCAGATGCAGTCAACCAAAACAGAAATATGGATAACCTGGTCTCTGCCCTATTTCTGGACCTCTCAGAGGAGTTCAATATCATATTTCACCCTCTTATCCTCAACAAGCTCTCACAAGTAGAGCTAAGCAGCACCACTAAATGGTTTTCTAGTTACTTCAATTACCATTATAAATAGGAGTGTGACATGGGTCATTATTAGGGTCCCTCCTATTTAAAATATTCATAAATGACATGCATAGGGCAGGCAAATATGCAACAATCATACAATACAATGATGATTCAGCTCTTATTTCCACAATCACAAAACTATCCCAGTTGCAGTCACCAAAGACTGCTTCTCTGTTGAGACCTGTCTAGAACAATCCCAACTATGCTTGAATACCACCCCCAAAATTAATCACATTTACCTTCAGTTCCTTCCCACCAACTAGTACTGCACTAACCATACTCTCTTCTAACAACACCAAAATAGAACAAGTCACCCATACCAAGTTACGTGATGTCAACATAGATAAAAAGTGGCAAAACACGGACCAATCCACGAATAAAAATTTATTGTTAGCGCTTTCATGCACTACTTCTCAGTGCACTTCTTCAAACAACACAGCATTACAAAATACCGGATATATAGGTTGCACAATTAAGAAATAATTAATCACAATTGACCACAGCTACACAATTAAAAAGTTCACCTAACTATTAAAGCAACCTTCTTCTAAAAGTCAACCAGAAAATGACTAACAACCTGCTGTCATTCTAAATACCAAAATATTCATATTACTAAATAGATTTTATCAAAATGAATCTAAACAAACTTAATATTAAACTCAATTCAAAACATATTAAAAATACTTAAAAAGTGCTTAATATCTAACGTTCTAAAGCTTTTAATTTAAGTTAACATTTAATAGAGCACACATCATTAATTCCTGGATAAACATAGGCATTAGTTTTTAACTGCCATAATAATTCTTGTTCTTCTAATTTTAAATGCCAAGGCCCTCCTCTGGGGTTTCTGGGTACCTGCTGAACAACAACAAATTTAAAGCTGTGTGTATTATGTTTGAGTATATGCCGTGCTAAGGCATTAGTACTGATACCCTTTGATATGGCATAAATATGCTCATAAATCCACTGCTGTAATTGACGTTCAGTCTTGCCAAGATAGAACGCAGGGCAAGACTGACATAAAGCTAGGTACACCACTCCCTGACTCTCACAATTAAATTATTTTTGATGTGAAAGGAAGAACCTGTTAGGATATATTTACAATAATTACATCTACCACATTTGTACATTCCTTTTTGTTGTTTGTATTGCTCATATGGTAGTTATGTTTTCAAATTTGGGCCCTTTTTGAAAACTATTATAGGCTTAGTACCCAAAACCTTATTAACCACTTGTTGGGAGATAATATCCCAATTATAAAACAAAATATCCCTAAGCTGCACCGACACATCATTAAACTGAGTTAGAAAACTGGTAACATAATTTTCACCGTCTGTTTTTACTACATATGTTATTTCCTTGTTATCAAAATAAAATGCATCATTATTGGATCAGAAATAATGTCTTTATCTAAATCATCTAATTGATGTTTCAAATCTAACATTTGCTTGTCATATTGACCAATGAGAATACAAGTGGTTAATAAGGTTTTGGGTACTAAGCCTATAATAGTTTTCAAAAAGGGCCCAAATTTGAAAACATTACTCAAACTACCATATGAGCAATACAAACAACAAAAAGGAATGTACAAATGTGGTAGATGTAATTATTGTAAATATATCCTAACAGGTTCTTCCTTTCACATCAAAAATACCAGATATGGTATTTATAATAAATTTAATTGTGAGAGTCAAGGGGTGGTGTACCTAGCTTTATGTCAGTCTTGCCCTGTGTTCTATCTTGGCAAGACTGAAAGTCAATTAAAGCAGTGGATTTATGAGCATATTTATGCCATATCAAAGGGTATCAGTACTAATGCCTTAGCAAGGCATATACTCAAACATAATACACACAGCTTTAAATTTGTTGTTGTTCAGCAGGTACCCAGAAACCCCAGAGGAGGGCCTTGGCATTTAAAAGTAGAAGAACAAGAATTATTATGGCAGTTAAAAACTAATGCCTATGTTTATCCAGGAATTAATTATGTGTGCTCTATTAAATGTTTACTTAAATTAAAAGCTTTAGAACGTTAGATATTAAGCACTTTTTAAGTATTTTTAATATGTTTTGAATTGAGTTTAATATTGTTTGTTTAGATTCATTTTGATAAAATCTATTTAGTAATATGTATATTTTGGTATTTACAATGACAGCAGGTTGTTAGTCATTTTGTGGTTGACTTTTAGAAGAAGGTTGCTTTAATAGTTAGGTGAACTTTTTAATTGTGTAGCTGTGGTCAGTTGTGATTAATTATTTCTTAATTGTGCAACCTATATATCCAGTATTTTGTAATGTTGTGTTGTCTGAAGATGTGCACTGAGAAGTAGTGCATGAAAGCGCTAACAATAAATTTTTATTCATGGATTGGTCCGTGTTTTGCCACTTTTTTCTTTTTTTTTTGTGTTTAGTTTATCTCGTTCGTTTTTGATGTCATTATAGATGACAAAGTTAAATTAAACCAGTACAACAATACTGTTGTCCAAAAAAGACACTGCAAATTAGGCCTAATTTATAAAGACAGGCCACACCTCACTGATCACAGCAGGAAGGTAATTGCAAAATCCATCTTACCTCCTAGTCTGCTATATGTATCTAGAGTTGTGATTAATCTTCTGACTGCATTAATGGACAAGTTTGAATAGTGCTATAATAAAATAAGTAAATGTACATGGAATACCCCAAAACAAACCTGTCCATGCATTCTATTGCAGAGCCTGGACTGGATAGAATTGCCACACCCCATATCATATATGCACTTATCGTCTCAAATGAAACATAGGCACTACTATTCTTGTATCAGTTTACAAATCAGTATAAATTCAAATTCATATCACGTTACTATGGCTACCAAATGCTGATACTCAGTAACTGCTTAGTGATGTTGTTACATTTATACTAATAGCTTACTGTTTTAGTGATGTTCTGTAATATGCACCAATGTCACTTCCTAGAATTTACTACACTTTGTGTAATATTTCCCATGTATTTAATTTTAATGAATTTCAGTAGCTTTTGTGCACCCTACTTTACAGCATATTTAAACATTACTATACAGCTACTGTTACTTGAAACTTTTCTCCCTGAGCTTCCACTGAAAATGGGCATTGTACCCTGTTGGACTTTCCTGGTAAATAAAAGCAAATAAATAAATAATAATAAATGAATAATTAATGCAATGACTCTGAGAGGGTTTGTGGTATACTGCTGATGTAATGGGCCATTGCTCTGACTGGTTTCATCATAGCCATAGTAAATATGTAGTTCTGAGTGTATGGGATTAACAAACCTTTAAACAGTTTCCACAAAACCAGATATGATACACAGTTGCATTCCCTTAGTTCGCACACAACATACATCTAACAAGAAATATATCAGGAACCAGTGTGAAATCATTCAATACTCAGTTAATATATGGCATTTGGCCAAAGGTGAGAAAATGTCATTTGGCAACAGGAACCATTGCAGCTATTGAAATCAGCACTTTCATTGCAGTTGTCCTGGTTCATTTAAGGGGAAAAAAGTTCAAAGTTCAAGGTAAATTTTGTTGTCATTTAAGACCACACACATGTAGCCTAAATGAAATTCTGTGCATCAGCTCCTTCTTGAGATTACAAACAGAAAGTAAAACAACACATACAGGTAAATGAGCACAACTAATATATACAATTCTACTCCCAGTACCCATACAAAAGAGCAGAAACATTTCCAACATTTGAATACAGAATAAGTATTTTCTCCTCTAAGTTATAATAAGTGCCCATTTAAATAAAAGACACATTACAGATTGCACATGGCCTAAGTCGTCTGTCTAATATTGCACTTGATAGAGATAATATAAATAAATATTGCACTTACTTGGAATTTGTGTTGCATATATTATACAACAGACTCTAGGTATTTCTGCAAAAAGAGAAAGAACTGACTTAATTTCCAGTTCTCTGAGACTTATGCCCAAGTTGTGAAGTCTGACCACTGTCAGGTAGAAACTGTTGTTGAATCTGGTAGACCTGCAGCAAATGCTGCAATATCTTCTACCCAATGCCAGATGCTTAAACAGTCAGTGCGCTGGATGTGTGGTGTCTTGTATTATTTTGGTGGCCCTTCTGATGCTTCTTGCAGAGTAAATTTGTTGTATCGATAGAAGACTGGTACCTGTTACCTTCTCTGCGACTATCACCACTCGCTGTAATGCTTTCCTTTCTTTAGCTGTGCAACTTTCAAACCACACTGTGAAGTTACTGGTGAGGATACTCTCAATAGCACCTCTGTAGAAGGTAGAGAGGATATGAGGTGGGATCTTAGCTTTCTTCAGCCTTCTCAAAACATTGGTGAACTTTCTTGACCAGCTGGCTGGTGTTTCTCAACCATGAGAGATCCTCTGATATGTGTATGCCTAGGAATTTCATACACGTAACCCTCTCCACACTCTCACCATTTATCATGAGTGCTGGATGGTTTGTTTTCTTTTTCCTGAAGTTGATGATAATCTCTTTAGTCTTCCTTACATTCAGGTCAAGGTTGTTCCCCTCATACCAACTGATCAGAGATGCCACCTACTGCGGTATGCTTTTTCATCCTCCTTTGTGATGAATCCCATGACTGTAGTAGCATCAGCAAACTTGATGATATGGTTCAACTTGTGCTTTGCATAGCAGTCGTGGGTCAGGATGGTGAATAACAGTGGACTGAGAACACATCACTGTGGAACCCCGTTATTAATCTTAATACAGTTTGATGTATTCTTACCCGAACTCACTCTCTGTGGCCTGTCAAACAGAAAGTCCAGGGGCCAGTTACAGAGATGACTGACTCCTACATATGCCATTTTTTTCTATCACCTGCATTGGTACCACCATATTAAATGGTAAGCTGAAATCTATGAATAGTATCCTCACATAGCTGTCATTGCCATCTAGATGTTCAACAGAACTGTGTAGTGCTAATGATAAGGCATCGGCCATGAATCTCTTGGCTCCATAAGCAAACTGCAGATCAAAATCAGGAGGTTCTTAGACATTGGAATGATGTTGGTTTTCTTGTAGCATGAGGATACTTCTGCCATGACAAGAGAGGTGTTAAATATCTCTGTGAGTACTGTGCACAGCTGACCAGCACAGCCTTTTAACACCTTGCAAGTATGTTGTTTGGCCAGCAGCCTTCCTGGGGTTCACCTTTGTTAGCTCTCTTCTCACCTCCTCTGTACTGTAAAAAATAACTGCACATGAAAATGTAAAAAAGACCTGCAGGTGAAAATGTTAGGGCTGTAGAAATCTGTCTGAGTGGTCAGAACTCCCAGTAAACATGTATATTGGTGCATTAGCAGTAGTAATGGTGATAACCTGCAAAACTGAAGTAAAGCAGTTCACCATTATCAGTCATGTCACTAATAAGGGTGACTGAAATTGTCACCCATTTCTAAAATGCGTGCATGGTGTTCTTATTAAAATGAAATAGATAATACATTTTTAAATTAATTTCTTCCTACTATAAACAAATTCTCCCTTTTATGTCAAGTTCATACAGACTACACTGTATATTTGTATGTACCCGTAGTTTCACTGTTGTTGAATTGTACTTCATAATTCTAGCCTATGTGCAATGTCTTTACTAATTTAAATGTATATATCTGTATTACATTGTGATTTTATATTGTAATATACCTCTTAGCCCAGGCAGTGTCGGTAAAGAAGCTTGTTTCACTCCACTCACCTAGATAGCAAACAAACAAACAAATATGCATGCATACATAAGTACCTGGTATGTTTGAATTGTATCTGTCCACACTGGTAGTCATCTGCACAAGTCATACATAAATAGCCTACTGTGTGGATGCATGGAAATTACTAGTTCCATTTGCATACAGGTAGCAAGACTTATAAAGAAATGGACTGCACTGCACCTGGGTTTTGCAGGCACATAATACTATTACTAGCTAAACTGAAATCCTCCATAGACTCCTTGTAGAAAGTGATGTGGCTATACTGGAGAACATAGGATCTGTGTAAATGCAGTTCCAGAATATCAAATGATACAGTTATACCAGCAGACAGAATTGTGTCTTGCTAAGTAACCACCTCAAATTTTATTTACTTTCATCCAGGTCATCCATTTTTTTTTTTTAATTTAGATACATAGGTACGTAAACAGCTAAACAGTTGGACAGACAGGACAGATAGATATAGTTTCCTTGCAAAGTCTGGGGTAACTTTTCTTTAGAGAAGTAGCTACATAGACAGACAATTAGGCAGACATATGCACAGACAAAAGACAGACAAACAAACAGGATAGACAGATAGACAGACAGACCTACAGACAGATTATTTTGTTTGTAAGGGGGTACCTAGTTTTTTTTTCCAGATTAAGAGCAGGGTGGGTTGAGGAGGGCACTGGCACTGCTTACAAAAAGAATTATCAAAAATTAAACAAACAGACAAGTAATGCAGTTCCTGTCACATCAACAACGTGTTGATTGTTAGGAAACCATTATTCCTACCATCTCCTGAACCAGTGAGAATGACATGGTAACTGACAAACTTAGATCTGTAGGCAGAGCAGGAGAAAGGGTCAGCTAAGTGCAAAGTGTTAGGGGGTGTGATCAGCACTGTAGAATTTGCGCTGATTGGTCCTGCTAGTTGGATGCTTGGAGCAGCCAGACAGTAGTGCAGTGCTGGAAATTGTTTGTTGAGCCGAAAGCGTAGCTTTTTCTTCTAGAGTGTTTTTGTTTTATTTTGTTTCTGGATCCTCATCTCTAAGCTTGGATGAGAGGAACACCAAATGGGGAACTGCCCAATGTATCAACTGCAAATATGATTAAACTGTAACAGTCTATGAGCCTCAAAGATAAAGTCCACTCCTTCCCATTATTGCTAGTGATTTTGTATTCTACATCTAAACATGTGCCTTGGTTTCATAGCAGTACATACGCCAGGTTCTTGAGACTGCTTTCAGTTTGCAGCTATTACACTGCATACCAGAAATAAAATAATTATTTTTTCCTACAGTTTCACGGTATTTGCACAATATTTTAATGAAACCTTTAAAAAGGAACCAAGGCATGAAAGTTGTTGCAGAACCAAAAATTAGTTATTTTCAAGGTAATCAAATACAATACCTTGATCAAACCAGTGAGATTGCCTATTAAGTCTGGTATGCCACACAGTGACACTTGCCCATTGATTCACATATTTATTATATTTTTAAGAAGACCTATTTGTCACAGCTACATAATTGCCTCAGACTGTAAAAGACAGAGTATATATTAACATATCCTACAGGTGTAATTTTCACACACACGTGTCATTTGCAACCGGAATTACTAAAACAGAACCTAATGAAATCACCAAACAAAAACAACACCCATCGGAATCTCTGCATACTAGAAGACACTGCCTGGCTTCATAAAAGAGACAGATGGACCATGGGCTATCATCCAAGTGACCATGATTGTTGGCCACTCTACAGAAGAAGAAAGGGAAAGGTTGGAGTGGAGGGCTGTGGCCTGCTCACCTCTGATGGGGGGGTTGTGTGTACTTGGAGGCAGAGAGGTTAGTGTGACCATCTTGGTGGTGAATGGAGAGAGACAACCATTTGATTGTGGGGCTGTCCTTGATAGACACCCCATTACATGACTCTCCCCAGCAGCTCACCAAGGGTGCACAGAGTTAGGAGCAGTAAAAAAAAAAAATGGAAAAAAAAATGGAACAGCTCTGAACCACCCAGATGGCTGTCTGGATGATAACCCTTCTTGGTTGACTCTCATTCTTTGAAAGGAATGAATAGGCTGATATATCAAGTATGGGTCTGATAGTCACCAGGTAATGTGGACAAAAACTGTAAAAGAAAAAAGCATTTGAAAATGAACCATCAGAATTAGAAAACTGAAGCATAACTCCAGGAAAACAAAGCTAAAACAACAGATATTTCCCTACTGTCTGAGAACATCTAATCTTGATCAATGAATCAAACCTAAAACAATAATGCCCTGCTTCATTTCTGTTTGAGGTTTGCCTCCTATCCCAGACAACTAAAGAACTTTAAATGGCACCAAAAAACGGAATTCAGTTTCAACATAGTCAGGGATCTACTTCCTATCTTGCTAAAGAAAGTACAGCTGTGTAAGTAAACTTACCGTAACAGTAGATGTTTGAAAAGATCGCTGCTACAGTAGCCTAAGCTATAGTGCACGTCCTGCCAAGGACTATATCAGCCATTCAGCTTCCAAAGCTTTAGGGCATCTTTCACACATCCTAGTCACTGCTGTACATGTGGGAGGAATATAAAAGCAGTGATAAGGACACCTAAAACAGAGCTTTCTTGCCTCAGAAGAAATAGGTTATAGCCCTGCAAAATAGGATCAAATCTTAATGAAGACACCTTACCCTAGCATAAACATTGCAAAACTGTGGGTCTAGAGAGGGGGTGCAGCTACTGCAGCAAGCAGTATCTATTTGAACTTCTACTGTTATGGGAAGTTTACCTGCATAACTGTACTATGTTCATTCTTAGATCACTGCTGCAGTAGCCGTAGTTATATGAGATGAATACCAGACCTTAGAGAACAAGAGAGAAGGAAGCTGGATCATAGTCAAGGAGCCCATGGAGAATAGTCCTAACAAAGCCTGCTCTGGACCTAGAAAAAGTGTCAAGTTTGTAGTGCTTAGTAAAGGTGAACATGGAAAACCAAGATGCTTCCTCTAATATACTTCAAAATGGCACAGATGCCTACTTATGATGAGAATAACAAAAAGCAATAGCATGAGACAACCAGTTACAATGCGTCTGTTTAGATATTACTTGTCCCTTTTTCTTACCTTCATAGGAGACAAAAAGCAGCTCAACAACCCTGAAGGCTTTTGTTCTGCCAGTGTAATATCTGAGCTACCTGTGGATATCCATGTGTAGGTGAAATTCTTTCTCTCTTACTTTTAGTCTCTGGAAAGAAAACAGGAAGATGAATAGCCTAACTTAGTGTACACTCTGAAATGACCTTAGGAATAAAGGAAGGACTTGTTATCAGATAACCCTGTCTCAGTCAAAAATTGGATAGCAGTGTCTCACCATAAGAGCTTGTAACTCAGATACTCTCCTTGCAGAAGTCAAAGAACAAGTAACACTGTTTTCTAACATAAGAAATTCAAATCAGCCTCATGATCAGGTTCAAAAGGAAACTGTGTAGGTATTTCCTGGACTAAATTAAGCTCCCAAGAAGGAGCCATCTGACTTCCCTACAGACGAGTAAGTAAAACTCCTTTCAAAAACTCTTTCATTTGAAGTAGGGAAGAAAGTGGGGATCTAGTGGCAGTGAAAGATGAATCTTGACAGAAGAGTATGAAAGGCTAGATGATAATAACCCAAACAAATACCGAAGAATCACAGGAGTCTGAGCTTTGAAAGGGTCCTGGTTCTTGATTTGACATCAACAAGATTTTTATTCCATTTACTAATATATGATTTTCTAGCAGCAGGTTTCTTTGCATGGACATCCTCAGAGGAAAAATGTGCCTAAAAAAGTATTAAAATACTGTCATCAAAACAGTCATTTGAAGAAGTTGAAGGTCGGCATGTATTAAATAACCCCTGTCTTGTGGAAGTCCACTCTATGAGAAAGTTTATGCTGTGTCCATGACTATTTTCAAAATAATATCACAAAACTGCCAACTGTGCACTGTGAACCAGTAACCCAAAAAACACAACATCACACAAGGCCCCACCAGAAACTAGTTGGACTAGTAGACAAAATGCAAGGAGACAGAGCTCAACCAACAAAGGCTTCTGACCAAAAGCCAATAAATATAAAATTTTAATTTAAAAAAAATACAGGTATTGAGCATTTTTTGTTCCTAAAAAAAGGAACTTCATCAGAATACCATGCAATACAATATCATTTCCTTATATAATAGCATACTTAAAGACAAAGCTACATAATTCATCACATTTTACAACACATCTACTGGACTGACAAACTGTCATACAAAAATGATTAAAATAGTAAAAAAAATATGAGAAGTGTATAAAAGGATAAAAAAAAGAAGGAGGAGAAGAGGGGGAAGGCATGCCCAAAGGCAGGTAAAGGCTAGGACTGTGATATTGAGGGTCGGAACTTTGAATGTTGGCAGTATGACTGGTATAGGGAGAGAGCTAGCTGATATGATGGACCAAAGGAAGGTTGGTATATTGTGTGTGCAAGAGACCAGATGGAAGGGGAGCAAGGCTAGGTGTATCGGAGGCGGGTTCAAATTGTTTTATCATGGTGTGGATGGGAGGAGAAATGGCATAGGGGTTATCCAGAAGGAACAGTATGCTGAGTGTTTTGGAGGTGAAAAGAGTGTCGGACAGAGTGATGTTTATGAAGCTGGAAATTGATGGTGTAATGATGAATATTGTTAGTGCATATGCTCCACATGTTGGATGTGCGATGGATGAGAAAGAAAAATTTTGGAGTGAGTTGGATGAAGTGGTGATGACTGTACCCAAGGGTGAGAGACTGGTGATTGGAGCAGATTTCAATGGGCATGTTGGTGAAGGGAACAGAGGGGATGAGGAAGTGATGGGTAGGTACAGAGTTAAGCAAAGGAATGCAGAAGGTTAGATGGTAGTGGATTTTGTGAAAAGGATGGACATGGCTGTGATGAATATGTATTTTAACAAGCGGAAGGAGCATAGGGTGACATACAAGAGTGGAGGAAGATGCATACAGGTGGATTATATCTTATGAAGAAGGGCCAGTCTGAAGGAGATTGGAGTCTGTAAAGTGGTGGCAGGGGAAAGTGTAGTTAGGCAGCATAGGATGGTGGTTTGTGGGATGACATTGGTGATCAAGAAAAGGAGGATGAGTGTGAGGGCAGCACCAAGGATCAAATGGTGGAAAGTGAAAAAGGGTAATTGTGAGGTGGAGTTTAGGGAAGAGTTAAGACAGGCACTGGGTGGCAGTGAAGAGTTACCAAATATCTGGGTAACTACAGCAGAGCTAGTAAGAGAGATGGCTAGAAAGGTGCTTGGTGTGACATCTAGAAAGAGGAAGGAGGACAAGGAGACCTGGTGGTGGAATGAAGAAGTACAGGAGACTATACAGAGAAAGAGGTTGGCAAAGAAGAAGTGGGATTGTCAGAGAGATGAATAAAGTAGACAAGAGTGTAAGGAGATAAGGTGCATGGCAAAGAGAGAGGTGGCGAAGGCTAAGGATAATGCGTATGAAGAGTTGTATGAAAGGTTGGACACTAAGGAGGGAGAAAAGGACCTGTACCAATTGGCTAGACAGAGGGACCGAGCTAGGAAAGATGTGCAGCAGGTAAGGGTGATAAAGGATAATGAGGGGAACATACTCACAAGCGAGGAGAGTGTATTGAGCAGATGGAAAGAGTACTTTGAGTGGCTGATGAATGAAGAGAATGAGAGGGAGAGAAGGTTGGATGATGTGCGATAGTGAACCATGAAGTGCAGTGGATTAGCAAGGAGGAAGTAAGGATAGCTATGAAGAGGATGAAGAATGGAAAGGCTGTTGGTCCAGATGACATACCTGTGAAAGCATGGAGGTGTTTAGGTGAAATGGCAGTGGAGTTTTTAACCAGATTGTTTAATGAAATCTTGGAAAGTGAGAGGATGCCTGAGGAATGGAGAAAAAGTGTTTTAGTACCGATTTTTAAGAATAAGGGTGATGTGCAGAGCTGTAGTAACTACAGAGGGATTAAACTGATCAGTCACAGTATGAAGTTATGGGAAAGAGTAGTGGAAGCTAGGTTAAGAAGGGAGGTGATGATTAGTGATCAGCAGTATGGTTTCATGCCAGGAAAGAGCACTACAGATGCAATGTTTTCTCTGAGAGTGTTGATGGAGAAGTACAGAGAAGGTCAGAAGGAGTTGCATTGTGTCTTTGTGGACTTAGAGAAAGCATATGACAGGGTGCCTAGAGAGGAGTTGTAGTATTGTATGAGGAAGTCGGGAGTGTCAGAGAAGTATGTAAGAGTGGTACAGGATATGTACGAGGGTAGTGTGACAGTGGTGAGGTCTGCAGTGGGAGTGATTGATGCGTTTAAGGTGGAGGTGGGATTACATCAAAGATCAGCTCTGAGTCCTTTCTTATTTGCAATGGTGATGGACAGGTGGACAGACGAGATCAGACAGGAGTCTCCGTGGACTATGATGTTTGTAGATGACATTGTGATCTGTAGTGAGAGTAGGGAACAAATGGAGGAGACCCTGGAGAGGTGGAGATATGCTCTACAGAGAAGAGGAATGAAAGTCAGCAGGACAAAGACAGAATATATGTGTGTGAATGAGAGGGAGGATATAAGAATGGTGAAGATGCAGGGAGTACAGGTGGCACAGGTGGATGAGTTTAAATACTTGGGATCAACAGTTAAGAGTAATAGTGAGTGTGGAAGAGAGGTGAAGAAGAGAGTACAGGCAGGATGGAGTGGGTGGAGAAGAGTGTCAGGAGTGATTTGTGACAGACGAGCACCAGTAAGAGTGAAAGGGAAGGTCTACAAGAGGGTAGTGAGACCAGCTATGTTATATGGGTTGGAGACAGTGGCAGTGACAAAAAGGCAGGAGTCAGATCTTGACGTGGCAGAGCTGAAGATGTTAAGATTTGCAATGGGTGTGACGAGGATGGACAGGATTAGGAAGCAGTATATTAGAGGGTCAGCCCAGGTTGGAAGGTTTGGAGACAAAGCCAGAGAGGCAAGATTATGTTGGTTTGGACATGTGCTGAGGAGGGATGCAGAGTACATTGGGAAAAAGATGCTAAGGATGAAGCTGCCAGGTAACAGGAAAAGAGGAAGGTCTAAGATAAGGTTTATCAATGTGGTGAGAGAGGACATGCAGGTGGTTGGTGTGACAGACCAAGATGTAGAGGACAGGAAGAAATGGAAACAGTTGATCCACAGTGGCGACCCCTAACAGGAGCAGCTGAAAGAAGAAGAAGATATATATATATATATATATATATATATATATATATATATATATATATATACATGGTTCCCCTTCACAAAATTGAACGGCCACAATCTCGAAATGCATATGGTTGAGACCATATGCTCAAAATTGTAGAAGCTCGACTGTGTGAATGGGGAATGGCATACAGCACAGAATGGAAGATTTCCCTTTCTTTGCTGTAGTGCGATCTCGGAGTTGGAGTAAATAAGTAGCAGGGGTGTGGGGGGTGCAGGGGGGCAGAAACACTGTGTTACATTTTTTTTTTTTAGTTCCCTTTCACGAAGTCGAGCTTCTGAAATTCAAGCATATGGTGTCGGCCATATGCATTTCGAGTTTCTGAATGTTTGACTTTGTGAAGGGGAACTATATATATATATATATATATATATATATATATATATATATATATATATAAATGTACAAACACATATTGTAATACACGTCAACCCCTACAGTCCCATAAATACAAAAATAAATAGATCAATAAACGAATTTCATAAAGAATCAACTCCATAAAATGCATTTTCATAAGATTATAGGTCTAAAAATATATCCTGTCATAACAAGGTAGAATGCATACTTAAAATAGAATGAAGGGAAATCATATTATTACGGCCTGGTGGGTTAATGGTATTCAACCTGAATTGTCATAAATGTTCCTTAAATTCCAGCTTTGTTTCCCAGTTGCCTCCCCTGGGATCATTAAGTACCTTCTCTAAGACACCAAATATAAATTTCCATTCATCTTTACAAGTTAAATGGTGTCTATAAAGTACATTGTTGACATTCTTATTCTTAACATCATACATATGCTGATAGATTCTTAACCGTAATGCACACTCAGTCTTTCCGACATAACAACTAGGGCATCCAATATTCATTGCCAGGTAAACCACAACTTTGGTTTTACATTTACCCCTCTAAATCTCACAATACTGTTAATTCCATTCTTAATGGACACCTCCCATTTTCCCCACATTGCTTACAAGTACCACACTTCCTGGCAGCTATCTTCTTATCAGGGGTATCAGCATCTATTTTGTTGTTCTCAAAAATGGATTTCAAACTTGATTCCATTTTAAGCACAAAAATAGGTCTACAGCCCAATATTTCAACTAAATTAGAATAACTAATAATAATAACTCAATGTTTTGAAAATTAGTTCCTTAATTTTGTATGCACAATTGCTACTTTCAACAATAACTTGCTCTACTGAATTGTAGTTGTGATGCTAATGGGGGCAGATAAACCATCACCTTTGGTATTCTCATTCAGAACCAAATCTAAACCCATTAATGGTTTATATTTTGAACCCCAACCTTTAAAAATCTTACTAGCAATGTCCCTGATAAATTTTAGGGAATAACCTCTATCCCTAAACATGTCCTCCAAGTTATTGAATTCACTGATCAAATCATCCTTATCTGATGTCTTTCATGATATTCTGATGACTTGTCCTTTAACAAGACTCCTCTTGAAACAAACAAGGTGCTCACTTTCAAAGTGCAGGTATGAATTATAATTATCATTATCTATACTTATCAGTGTAGCTAGGTAATTAATTTCAGTAACATTGAAATTCCATGTAAATCTCAGAAATTATGTAGTTGAATTAAAAAAAATCATCACATTTCTTTGCATCTGATTTAGTACCCATCCAGATGATAAAAACATCATCCAGGTATCTAAGATATACCTTACAATACTTGAAAATTTTGGATTTGAAAACATAGTTTCTCCCAGGACAAAAGTACCAAACCTGTGCACACTTGGGTGGAAACTTCACCTGTGGCCACTCCTTTGATCGGCTTAAAACATTCCCCTTGGAAAAAGATATAACTGTTCTCAAGAACCATATTTATCATGTCTACTAAAAGTTGAACTCCTACTAAGAAAGAAAGGAACATGAAATAAGGCTCTCATTAAATAACTCTAAACCATCTATCTTGGGTATTAATGTAAATAGGTCCATAATATCAATAGTGAGGAACCCACTGTTTCCTGAACTCAACTGCGAAATAAGCCTACTAAGAAAGTCCCACGAGTCCTTCAAAAGGTGTGATTTGGTCCAAAAATAGAAGTTATGTTCTTACCATAACGTTCCATGTTAGTTGTCTTCTTCTCGCCTTCTTTCTTGCTGGATGGGTTCGGAGCCGACCTCGGCTCCGACTCGGCCACTCTAAAAGCTCAAGAGTTGGCTCCACCGGCTCGAGGCTCCCCTTATATCCCACAATGCTAGGCGGTAATACCTCAGATCTCGTTTGTAAGCTAGGCCCAGCCAATAATAAATCCAGAACTACTGGAAATGGGAAAACCCACCTCTATAAAAAGAAGGGAAGAAGGTGACCTGAAACCTGATGAAGGAATATATGCACAGTATAGCATATACCTATATACAATAGAGGTGGTAGAAAGAGAGGTCACAATCAAACTCCTCTAGGTCTGTCCAGGCTAGGGAAGGAGGGGGAAGAAAGAAGGCGAGAAGAAGACAACTAACATGGAACGTTATGGTAAGAACATAACTTCTATATGTTAAGTTGTCCATCTCGCCTTCATTCTTGCTGGATGGGACCTAGCACCTTGTCCCGGGTGGCCTATCGGAACAGACTCTTGAGTACAGTGGAACCAAAATTAGCTCTATGTCTAGAAGCTAAATCCAACTTATAATGAGAAATGAAGGTGTGAGGAGTAGCCCATGTAGCTGCTGCACAAATGGTATCAATAGGCAGCCTGTCTTGGAAAGCTATAGAAGTAGCCAAAGCTCTAGTCGAATGGGCCTTTGGTTTGTTAGGCAACTTTTGGTGTCTAATTTCATACACAAAGGAAATCAGGGATGTTAGCCATCTGGAGAGTGATACCTTCGAAACTGAAAGGCCCTTTCTGCCTTCTGCATAAGAGATAAACAACTGGTCAGTTTTTCTGATCTGTTTTGTCCTATCCAAATAATACCTTAATTGACGATGAACATCTAGCCAATGCAATTTTTGTTCAGACCTGTTAGAAAAGTTAGGAAAAAACACAGGGAGGTCAATGTTTTGATTTAAATTTGCCGCAGAGGCTACTTTAGGTAAAAAGGATGGATTGGTCCATAAGGATACCCTATCCTTATGAAACAACAGATACGGTGGTCGACTGCTGAGTGCATGAAGCTCTGAGACCCTTCTAGCTGAAGTAATGGCTACCAGAAAGAGAGTCTTCCAGGATAGCAATTTCAATGAACAGGAAGCTGCAGGTTCAAAAGGGGGAAGAATCAAAGATGTGAGAACTAAATTAAGGTCCCAAGAAGGAGGAGGATTTCTTATAGGAGGTCTAAGAAGAAAAACTCCCTTCAAGAAAGCTTTGCAAAGCTTGTGAGACATGATGGCAGAATCTGAGATGCCCACATGAAAGTTAGATATAGCTGCCAATTGAACTTTAAGAGTATAAGGAGATGAACCTGCGTGAAAAAGTTCAGCTAGAAAATCAAGGACTATCTGGATGGGAGCAGTGAAAGGATCTATGTCCCTTCCTTGAGCCCAATAGGCGAAACGTTTCCACTTACTAAGATAAATCTTCCGAGTGGAAGATTTATGGGAAGCTATCAAAATATCTCGAACAGAGTGAGATATTTGAGGAAGCCTGGCTAAGGTTGGAACTGGAGGAACCAAGCAGTGAGGTTCAGAGATGGGAGGGAGCGATGTAACTGACCCGACTGATGGATCAAAAGATCTAGAACTAGGTCCAGATGCCAGGGTTGCTCCAACAGAAATTGATGTAGAAAGGGGAACCAAACCTGTCGAGGCCAGTAAGGAGCAATGAGGATCAATGAGGCCTTCTGAGCGATAGCTTTCTGTATCACTTGAGAGATTAGTGGGAAGGGAGGGAATGCATACAGAAGTCCCTGGGGCCAAACTTGGACTAGAGCGTCTCTGCTGGGCTGGCCTGGTAAGGGGAAGAGGGTGAAATAATCTTTGCACTTGCTGTTTTGGGGAGTAGCAAAGGTCGCAGCAAGGCTGACCCCACTTGAGAAAAATTTTCTCCAAGATAGAATCTTTCAGAGACCACTTGTGAGGCATGAGGATAGCTCTGCTCAACTTGTCCGCGATAAGATTGGACTTCCCGGGGATGTGCGTTGCTATCAGAAACCGCTGAGAAGAAATCGCCCATTGCCACAGTCTGAGTGCTTCTCGACATAGGGGTAGGACCTGGTTCCGCCTTGTTTGTTGATATACCACACTACAGACATGTTGTCCGTCTGAATTGCTATCGTTCCCAAGGGAAGAGAGTCTTGAAGGGCTTGCAACGCTAGAAGCACTGCTCTCATCTCTAGAACATTTATATGCAAGTGGCGTTCGACTGGTTGCCATATGCCCTGGACTGTTCTGCCCTGATAATGCCCCCCCCACCCGATCAGGGAGGCGTCCGTTGTCAGAGTAGCAACCGGAGGGGGAAGGAGAAAGGGTCTTCCTAGGAAGAGCTGGGGGGAAGAAATCCACCAAAGAAGATGATTCCTGCATGCTTGTGTAATCACAATGGTGTGGGACATCGGAAGTTGTTGGTACGACCATTGTGTGAAGAGCATCCATTGAAGGATTCTCATGTGAAATCTGGCTAATAGAAGTAGAGGGATAGCAGCCGCCATAATCCCCAGTACTTTTAGAACTAATCTGACTTTGACTCTGTTGCTGTGGAAGAGAAGGAGACCAGTTTGTGTATGTCTGCTATTCTTTGGTCTGTGAGTCTCGAGACATGTTGACTGTGTCTAGATTTGCCTATGAAGGTAATAGCACGACAAGGTGACAAAACAGACTTTTCGCAATTTATTGAGATACCTAACTTTTGAAAAATGCGAAAGGTGTAGTCTCTGGCAAGTAGAAGAAGATGCTTGGTAGGAGCTGTGAGGAGCCAGTCGTCTAAGTATGGAAACACCTGGAATCCTTGACGTCTCAGGTGAGAAGCTACCACTGCCATGCATTTGGTAAACACCCTGGGGGCAGTGGTGAGTCCAAAGGGCAGGGCTCTGAATTGAAAGTGACTGGTTCCCAGCCTGAAGTGGAGGAATCTCCTGGAGCATCTGTTCATTTTTATATGATAGTACGCATCCTGGAGGTCTATAGAGCACATCCAGTTTTCCTTTCCCAATAGGGGTAGAATGGATTGTAGCGTGACCATCCGAAATCTTGTTTTCTTGACAGACTTGTTCAAGATACTGAGATCCAAAATGGGTCTCCAGTCCCCTGTTTTCTTTGGAACCAAAAAGAACTTGGAGTAGATTCCGGATCCTTGCTGGTCTGCTGGCACTGGCTGAATGGCTCTTTTGCAAGCAACTTTGATATTTCCAACGCTGCTTGATCCCTTTGAGCGTGGAACATCTGGAAGGGATTTTTTTGATTGATTTGGAATGCGAAAGAACGGAATGGAATAGCCTTCGGAAATGATGGACTGTACCCACTTGTCTTTAGTTAGGGATCGCCAGGCTTCTGGGTACAGTGATAATCTTCCCCCGACTGCCTCCGAAGGTGGACAGTCAGGCAACACCTCAGGGATGCTGGAAGGGCTTATCGGAAAAGGTTTCTCGATTGCCCTGGTTCTGCGGACCCCCCCTGCCTCTAGGGCGACGTCTACCATTATTGTTCCCCCCTCTGCCTCTAGAGGGGAACCGACTCTGTGCGTCAGGCAAAGTCCCTTGAGATTGTTTGCAGAACCACATCTTTCCACTTTTCTGGCCTTTAGGGTAAGGTCTAGAAGGAGTAGAAAAACGGACTCCGACGGCAGAAAGAGTTTTGCCATCTGTCTCGCACCTCGTCAAGGTTTCTTTCACTTGAGGACCAAAAAGGGACGATCCATCAAACGGGGAATTAGTGAAAAACATTTTAAAGGGGTCCGCAAAATTGCATAGCCGCATCCAGGCATGCCGGCGTAAGGCCACACCTGTCCCTGCGGCTCTGCTCACTCCATCAGCCGCATATGAAAGAAGGCGCATGGAGGAGTTAGATATAGAATTAAGGGTAGCCAGCTGAGCGTTCATCTTGTCCTGAAAACCCGCAACTGTAGGATCCTTTAATATCTCACTCGCTTCCTTGATCAAGTCTCTTTGAAGACGAGTGAAATGACAGAGGTAGTTCAGCGAACGCATAGCAAAGGTCACTGATGAAAACATCCGCTTCCCGTACCTGTCCATAGACCTAGATTCCTTGTTAGGGGGATGGACAGGCACTGAAGGATCAGCTAGCTCCTTCTTAGTGGCGGCAGCTACCACCATAGCATCCACAGAAACTCCCTTAGTCAGAAATTGCTTATCTGCTGGTGCTGTGATAAACTTAGAAGGTCTCCTGGGGGTAGGGTCCACAGAGTCAGGAGCCGTCCAAGCCTTTTTAGCTACCACCTGCATGAGGGGGTCAAAGGGGGGGGACACCCAGGAGGTGGAAGGGCGAGAGCCAAACGTCTCAAGATACACAGATTCATCCTCCGAAGGGTTAAGGGCTGGCCAATTTCCCCTCTGTTTCAGGATCTCTAGGATGTCTGCAAAGGAGACATCTTCAGAAGGGGAACGGGGAACCTCGAATCCTCTAAATCCGTGTCAGAGGTGACAGACTCAGGTGAGTCTATGTGCTTCCTCTTGCACTTTCTCTTCCTAGGGGGTTCCCCTGCCAATTCAGGAGAGGCCTCGGAAGAGGATGAGATCCCCACAGGGGATTCTTAAGGAGCTGGCTCTCTGCGGTCTGGAATGAGGGAGTGAGTAGACATTACCTGAGGCACCGAAGAGGGAGGGACGGATGGAGCCGACTGTGGAGTTGAACCGGGTTCCAACACACTCCGCATGACCTCGAAAGCACCTCTGTCAGGCAGAGCCAGAGGTCCCCGCTCCGAAAAGCTGAAAACCTCCCTCGGCACCGACAGAGATGGCTCCGAGGCCGATGTCGGAGCCGAACTCACCAGCGCCGAAGCGCCGAGAGGGAGAGCGGGGTCGGACAAGGGTCCGATGACACTCACCCCTCAGAGCCGACGAGGGAAGTCCGGCGCCGAGATTCTTCCAAGGAAGAAATCGGAGCCGATGACGGAACCGAAGACAATTGTATCGGCTCCGACGCTACCACAGTCTCGGTTCCGAAACGCCCCTGCTCCGAGCTCAAAGGAGTCGGAGGAGGAACATTTTGAGGGATAGGGTTAAGCATCGACTGATGAGTCGGGCTCTGAAGCATTTGGGCCAGTGCCTCGGACTTAAGAAGTCGACTCACTACCCTCTGAAGGTCATGATCAGAAAGCCTCGATGACCTAGAGGAGTGAGATCTATGGCTCCGTTCAGACAGCAAGGAAGATGCTGGAGCCGAATGAACAGAGCCAAGGGACGGTGATCTGGACCTCTTTCTCGATGTCGGTTCCGATGGTCTGATCGGAGCCGACTCAGATATTTCCAATACCTCGGCTCCAGCCGGAGCCGAGGGAACCACAGAAGTAGCAGTTCGAGTCTCATCGGCTCCAGCCGGAGCCGATGTTGTAGTAGACTTCGATGTCTTAGGCGTCGACTCAGTAGCTGGAGTCGAAGACCTAGGAGCCTTAGAGGGTTTGCCCGAAGAAGCAGTCAGGGGACCCTCAGGCTTTAGCAAGCCCCTTAAAATGAGCTTGTTCTTTCTTTCCTGCAGGACTCTAGGGCTGAAGCCATGGCACACAGCACAAGAGTCCTGCAGGTGTAAAGGTCCCAGGCAGTACACACAAGAAGTGTGACCGTCTGTCAGAGACATTTTCTGACAGCACGAGTCACACTTCTTGAAGCCTGAGACCTTCGAATCCTTGGACATATCAAGGAACAAGTGTAACCACACACAAACACAAACACACCGATTACACTATACACTAATAACAGAAAACTTAACTAAATAAAATAGCTATTTAGTATTATAAAATCCCTACAGAAACACATACACTCCAAGGGGATGGGAGGGCCCGAAGGCCTAAGGGAAGAACATATAAGTTCTTGAGGTAAAAAAAGGTTAAGAACTAGGAGAAAGGGATAAAAAAACCTTTAAGGTAAGGGGATGCTGTATGGAAACTAATTTAAAGGGTTTTTAATAAACTTTTTAAAACTATTTCCTACACTAACCTGAAGCCGGTGAAGCAACACGTCTCGATAGCTGTAGCGGCAAACGAGATCTGAGGTAATACCGCCTAGCATTGTGGGATATAAGGGGAGCCTCGAGCCAGTGGAACCAACTCTCGAGCTTTTAGAGTGGCCGAGTCAGAGCCGAGGTCGGCTCCGAACCCATCCAGCAAGAATGAAGGCGAGATGGACAACTTAACATCAGGGGTTTTAATTTCCTATAATGAAGGTGCTCAGGGGGTAAAGTCTTGCAGTCGCTTGCTGCCAAAACAAGCCTATATTTCAAACTAGTGGTCCCTTTATGTATTTTGGGGATCCCAAAGAAGGTCTGGATGATGGGTTTCCTTGATGGTTAAATATGTGTGAATATGTGTGCATATTCTCATCTATTCTGCCTTCCAATAGCAACTCCTCCAAAAATTGGTCAATTTTGTTATAAGCAATATTGATCTCATTATGTGAACTGACCATATATGTCAGTATCGAACAGTATTTCCAGAATATCCCCAGTATATTGTAATGAGTCTACAATCACTGCCCCACAATTTTATCAGGTTTCATCACCTAAATATTTCTATACTGTTTTAGTGAGTACAGGATCAAACTTTCAGGGGGCATCATATCCCTGCCCTTAACAGATTTACTCCCCATTAATAACCCGTAATTGTCCTTGGAACAAGCCTTTTCAAAAACTTGTAAAACAGGGTGATTCAGGGGGTTAAAGCTACATCTCTTTTTATAGTTGGACATATACTCAAGAGCTCCATCCTGACATATGTTGTTAAAGAAAAGCTAAATGAAGTTTTCGTATAAATAATTTAAGTTCCAACTGGGAATCAGCAATTCTAAAAGACAAATTGGGAATGACTTTATAACCCCTGGAAAATAACCTGAAGTGACTGACTATGACTGGAATTTTACTGTAGTTATAAATTTTAAATGCATCATATGAAATAGTAACCTCATCATCATCATCCCTAATCATCAAAGGATCCCTCTCAGCCCCAGCCACATCTTTCTGAAGATGCTTCAAATTGCTGATACTTGGACTTCCTGAATCACAATTAACGAAGCCCCATTTGGTTCCTATTGTACAATCTCTTTGGAATCTCAAACTTTACTCCTAATGCAGAAAGTGTCTTGCTATCCTGTTCACATGTCTGCATCTTTTCTTTCACCAATGGACCAAATAGTGATGACACATCAAAGGGTCATTGGTCAAGGATGCATTAAAGTGGTCTGCAAAGTCACAGAGAAATAAACAGGCCTGTTACCTCATGGCCACTCCAGCTCTGGCTGCACTCAGGACTCCATCTGCCTTGTTGAGTTTGAGGTAAATGAAGTGGTAAGAAATACTGAACATCATACCCAGGGTTTCTTCTAAATGTTTCCTGTAATCAAGCACTGGTGAGGAAACTCGGCTTTCAGAGCAGTTAGAGCTTGCTAAGCCAAATCCACCTGGAAGCTATTCATGTGGGTAGCACAGTTCAGCACTCTTAAAGTGAAGGTGCCTGAAGTGCACACCTGCTACTCTAATTTGCCCATCATCCAAGTCTCTTTGTTAAGGGGCAGAGGCCAAATTGGCAGTTGGTTCTTTCTTGGTTGCTGCTGCCATGATGATCAGAATCCACCACAAGCGAATTTGCCCAGTGCTGCCTATCTTTGGGAGGCCTAAGAATTTTGTCAGGCTTTCATGGCACTACTTCGCACATGTCTCTGGTTCCTGCCATGACCTCCTCACTGCCAGATCAACTAGTTTATCTGCTGGAAGGACTACCCATGAAGTAGATGAGGCTGAGCCATAAGCTTCAAAGAAAACCTCCCAGTTCAGGGTCAGTGGGCCAAAATCCCCTCTACTGTATAAATTCCAATATCTCACCAAAGGAGACATCATCAAGAAATGAAGGGGGAACCCTCTCTATCCTCCAACTCATCATCTGATGTGATAGACTCTGATGGGGAATCTGTGTGTCTCCTCTTATACATCCTCTGCCTGGGCATGTCAGGTGGGGTATGTCCTGATTCCCTAGATGACGCTTCCTGCATGAATGAGTTGCTTTGAGGTCTGTAGCTCAACTTTGATCCAAGAATGCCTGAGAGAAAAGAGACAAGAAAGAGCAGGAGTTCCAGGGTGAAGC
Source organism: Protopterus annectens (assembly GCF_019279795.1). Taxonomy (NCBI): domain Eukaryota; kingdom Metazoa; phylum Chordata; order Ceratodontiformes; family Protopteridae; genus Protopterus; species Protopterus annectens. The sequence goes on along the minus strand of NC_056725.1, from coordinate 160,624,056 downwards.
CGATCCCAATGAGGTCTGTATCTTTTCTTTCAATGGAGAGGCAATCATCCTCCTCATAACCTGAAAGGACATTCCACCATCCACTAGATCCAAAGATGCATTCTCTACCACTAGATCCACTTCAACTAGAGAAGAAACAATTGGAGAAGAGGATAACACCTAAGTGGAGAAAGTAGACAACCTAAAGGAGGCGATCAGGACCAAAGACTCAAACACAGATATCTCCAACACCACCAACTGAGCTTTACAAGACAGCTGTGAAGACAGTGCCAAATCCTCAAGATGAAATCCCTGGTCCCAAGATGATATTGGCCTGACAAGTTCAGAGCTGAATGCATCAGAACTAAAAATCCTCAGTGCTGACACCAGAATGAGAGTTGATGCAGAGGGTACAGACCCTGGTTGAAGGACTGACTCCAAGAACACCGGGGTAGAAATCCACAAAAGAGAAAGAGCTAACAGATCTGGTAGAGGGCCAGCAATAATGGCCTTCAGTGCAGAAGGAGAAGGTATGACTGCCATCTCTAGCTGTGTCTTAAGGAAACTCATCAAGCTATCCAAGTCTGCCTTTAATGTACTATTATATAACTTGAAGGATCTCAATGACATGGTAGAGGGAGGCAGGGAAGGGATCTGTTGCAATTCTTTCTCAGCTAAAGCCTGACTAATGAGCCTCTTAGGTGAAACATCCTGAATATATCCTGTAAAGACCCCACCTGAATGGCACCATCTCCGTCTTTACCCCATTTCCCCCTTTTACCACTGTTGTGCCCTCAACTAATTTCCCCTATCTTTTGTGTAACTTTACCATCTGCTCATGCTATTTCCTTTACCACTAACTGTTCCTCCAGTAAATTTCACTTGATCTCCTATCTCTGCTGCACCTCATGAACCCTAGTTTCCTTTCAGCTTAACTACGATTGGATTTTTAAGCTGACTTCCTTGCTCCTTAACTTCCCTTCAGTCCATGCCATCACAATTATTGTATTTTGTTCCTTTGATTTAACTATTTGTAGGATACAAATATTGCATAGTTTTGTTCCTTTGATATTACCATTTGCATGTTACAAACATTGTATGATGGGTTTTTTCTTTGATTTTTACTATGTATAATGACAAAGCTTTCAGTTGCTTCAATTGTTTAATTATTACTGTATTTCTAATTGTATGTAACCTGGAGCTTTTTTCCTCGGGTCTTTGCTGAAAACGGATAGCCTGCCCAGCCAGACTAACCTGGTTAACAAATGTCAAATAAATAAATAATCCAGTGGAGGAATAAAGGTGGTGTTCTAGCCATCAGGACATCCAATGTTAGGGTGTTCAGTGCCAATGAGAGTCCCACATTATCCAAGTGCCTATCCTCATCTGTAATTCCTTAGACTTTGACACTTTCTCAGATTTTTTGCTCTTTGTGGAGTCTGGATCTAGGGGAAGCAGCCCTTTAAGAATTGGCTAATTTGCTTCTGTCCAACCCGCTCTTGGACCACAAAATGGCAAATGGCACAATCCACAGGCAAGTGCGCCACCCTCATGCAGACTACACAAAAATCATGAGTGTTTTGGGAGGAAATTTTGTGCCTGTACTCACTTCATTTTTTAAAGCTAATTTCCCTGTCTTTGTCCTTTGCAGGAAATCTGCAAAAGAAAACACACTCAAACACACACACACGCACATGCACGCGCACACACACACACACACACACACACATATATATATATATATATATATATATATATATATATATATATATATATATACACATATATATATATATATATATATATATATATATATATATATATATATATACATAGGTTCCATTTAAGTGATCGAAGTTTCAGAACTTTGAATTTCATATGGCCGAAACCATATGATTGAAGTTTTAAAACTTCAAACACTTAAACCGAGATCTCCATACAGCATATCGTCTACTCCGAGGTGATCTCTGCTTAACATACAAGGCCATGTCAAACCCAGAGCTGTTGGACATGTTATACTTAAAGAAATCCCAATCCCTCAGAGCCACACGCTCCAGGGATG
>NC_056725.1:160187015-160319515 GCF_019279795.1 Protopterus annectens | reverse complement strand
ACAGAAATGTTTTTTTCTGTTTGACCATTTTATTCTGTCAGTAAAAACCAGAAGAAAAATCAAGGCTAGACTTTCCACTTTGTGATTCCTTAAACCTCCTGCGTTAGAGGCAACATGGGATGTTATGTGATCCTATCTCGCCTACATTCTGACTGATGGGTTCGGAGCCGATCCCTCGGCTCCGACTCGGCACGCTTATGCCAAAGAGCGAAGTCTCTTATTGGCTGAGCTTACTATATCCCAGGATGCACCACTACCAGTCCCCCAGATCTCGTTTGCCGCTAACTAGCAAAGACGTGGTCTCGAGCTGGCTGAGCTAAGTAGTGTCTTTTCACTAACTTTTTCTGTCAGAAATTTGCTATTTCTTTAATAAAAAGCTGTTTTAACAGCTACTCTATACTTTTGTGCGTGATTAGAAAATTTTTTGTGGAAAATTTGTGTGTGATTGGTGTTTGTTCTGGCTACAGGCCCCCTTGATCTGTAGGGCCTTCCCTTTTAGTCAATCCCTTTAAACCTTTAAGGATTCTTGGATTCCCTTTAGATATATTCACTGTTGTGCGTCTTCAGTTGGCCTTAATTTAATTGCGGGCTGTCATTGTTAACTGCAGTTAATCTTTGTAGTGTCACCCTATTTAAAAAAGAGTTTGTCTGTGAGAGAGTTACTAAGTTGTACTTATAATGTCTCAGGCTCCTAGGCCTTCGGGCTTTAAGAAGTGCACTAAGTGTAGTTTTAAAATGTCTATCACGGATGACCACTCTCTCTGTGTATATTGTTTGGGCGCCAAACATTTGCAGGAGTCCTGCAGCGTGTGTCACGCTTTTTCCTCGAGGGTCCTCCAAGAGAGGAAAAATAAACTTATATTGAAAGGCCTTATAAAACCCTCTTTCGAAGAAGCTTTAGCATCCTCTCCTTCTCCTGCTAAAAAGAAAAGGGCGTCGGCTCCGACCAGTCCGTCGGACCCGACCGCAAAAGACATAGGCAGGCTTCTCCTTCGGCTCCAAGGACTTCGGAGCCGAGGGCGGAACGGTCTGCCTCGATGCCTCCAGTCTCGACTCCTCTGGCTTCGGAACCGATGGCTGGGGCATCGAGAGGCGGGTCACCTTCATCGGCTCCACTGATCTCGGAGCCGATGAAGGTTGTCCGCTCGGACACTTCCTCCTCGGCGCCTAAGTCCTCCTCGGCACCGATGGAAACTGATTTGTGCGTTCCTTCGGCGCCGATAGTTATCGAGTCGCCTCGGAGCCAGTCCCCTAGCCCCTTGGGGCCGTTGGAGAGGCCAACTCTAACCCGTTCGGTCTCCTCTAGGTCATCGAGGATGTCAGATTCGGACATAGACAGGGTGCTCCAAAGACTGTTCCAGTCCCCAGTCTTTCAAAAATTTGTTTCGGCTCCAACCCAATTGGTTTCGGAGCAGATGGCCCATTCCATTGCCATTCCTCCTCCGACCGCTTCGGCTCCGTCGGAGCAGGTGCTGTTGGAGCCGGTAGAGATCCTAGGGTCGGCTCCGACCCTTACTCCAACCCCGGCCTTCGGGTCCGAGTTTGGCACGCGGACTTCTTCGGCCGGACCCGGGGGTGACGTTTCGGGACCAATGCTGTCGGTTCCGAGCCTCCCTCTCGGTGCTTCGGCTGCGGGACTTCCGTCTGCTATCATGGCTCCGGGGACCGGACACTCCCAGGATTCTGGGGGTCCGGCTTTCAGAGCTATGAGGAGTGCCTTGGCCAAGTCTTCTTCGGCCATCTCTACTGCTTTACCGGCACCTTCCCTGGGCATGGAGACTGGGTCTTTGGCAGTTCCCCTGTCCCTAGGCAGCGGAGCCCCGGGGCCTGAGGTTACCCCCACTGGGGGTTCCCTCCTGCTGAGGGTTCTTCGAGTTGTCTTCGGAGGAGCCCCCAAGGAAGAGATCGTGCAAGAGGAAGCACGTGGACTCCCCCGAGTCTCTTACATCGGACACTGATCTTGATGATGCGGAGGGGTCCCCAAAGTCGTCCTCGGATGATGTCTCATTCGCAGACATTTTAGAGATCCTTAAGCAACGAGGCGGCTGGATATCCAAACCCCCCTCTGCTGATGAGTCAGTGCTTCTCAAGGCCTTCGGGCTCAGCCCTCCGCCTCCTGGGTGTCTCCGCCCGACGAGCTCCTGGATTTGGTTTGTCGGAGGGCGGGAACATCCAGATACTGTGGAACCAGTGCCTTCTCGCCCTAACAAATTTTTGTCTGCCCCACCCGAGAAGGAGTTCTTGACGAAAGGCGTGGCTGTAGATGCCATGGTGGTGGCATCTGCTACACAACAGGACGTGGCAGAGGCTTCAACGTCCGTCCATCCTCCTAATAAGGAGTCTAGGAGCATGGACCGGTACGGGAAGCGCACCCTGACTTCAGCGGCCTTTACTCTAAGGTCCCTGAATTATTTGGCACATTTTACCAGGCTACAGAGGGATCTGGTCAAGGAGCTGTCAGATTCCCTCTCAGGTAACCTACCTGAGCAGCTAGCCCAGTCGGTTAGCTCTCAGTTGGCTATCCTTACCTCGATTTCCAACTCGTCCATGAGGCTCATTTCATATGCGGCCGAAGGGGCGGGCAGAGCGGCAGGCACAGGCGTAGCTCTACGGAGACCAGCCTGGCTCCGTTTGTGTCATTTCGCGGAGGCCTTCAAGTCTTCCTTCGCCGACGCTCCCTTTGATGGGTCCTCTTTGTTTGGACCTAAGGTAAAAGACACTCTTACCCGCTGTGAGCAAGAGGGAAAAACTTTATCTGCCGTAGGTGCACGTTATTCCACTCCCTTTCGGCCTTATCCCAAGGCTAAGAGAGGAGGGAAGATGTGGTTCCGCAAATCACAGAAGTTTTTTCCTCAACAGCAGGAAGATTCCCCTTCCAGAGGCAGAGGACGGGGAAATTTTTCTGGGAGACGCCGTCCCAGAGGCGGCAGAGGGCCCCGCAATTCTGGAGACCGCGAGTCCTTTCGTGGCTCTTCAGCCTCCCACACTTTGTGAGGGATTGCCCGGCTGTGCTGCTCCAGAGCCAGTCGGGTGCCGTTTTGCCAAGCACCTAAAAGCCTGGGAGTCTATCACTCAGGACAGATGGGTGCTTCGGATTATTGCCGGAGGTTACACCATTCCCTTCACACACTCACCCCCACCGTCCAAAAGAATCCCGGACCCACCACCCAGTCAAAGGGAAATTGCAGCCGCAGAAGCTTCAAAGCTGCTAGAAAAAGGAGTCATCCAACCGGTCCCCACAGACCAGATCGGATCAGGAAATTACTCAAGGTTCTTTTTAGTGCCAAAAAAGACAGGGGACCTGAGACCAATATTGGATCTCAGCAAACTAAACCAGTCCGTCATGAAGTCGAAATTCCGAATGGTCACTTTACAATCCATTCTCCCGTTGTTGGAGAAGGATGTTTGGATGTGCTCCATAGATCTCAAGGACGCCTATTATCACATACCGATGCATCAGGCGTCCAGGAGGTATCTGCGCTTCAGCCTGGGAGACGGTCATTTCCAATTTTGTGCACTGCCCTTTGGTCTCACCACAGCCCCCAGGGTGTTCACCAAGTGTTTGGCAGTAGTGACTGCTCACCTGAGGAGTCTCGGATTCCAAGTGTTTCCCTATCTGGACGACTGGCTCCTGACTGCCACCACCAGGCATCTACTAATAGACAACCTAAAAGCCACCATCTCCCTGGGTGTTTCCCTGGGAATTACATTCAATTGGTCAAAGTCTGTCTTGCTGCCCTCTCAGCGCATAAGATTCATAGGAGCAGAGATAGACTCAAAATTGATGCGTGTCTTCCTTCCTACCGAAAGGATTCAAACTTTACAAGGTCAAGTCCAAGCCCTGCTTCCAAGATCCAAAGCCCCAGCCAGGATGGTCCTGCAACTTTTAGGTTCGATGTCTGCCACGGTTCTCCTAGTTCCACTGGCAAGATTGCACATGAGGATTCTTCAGTGGCTGTTATCGACACAATGGTCTTTTCAGAATCTCCCCCTCAATCATCTCATACTGATTACAGAAACGTGCAAACGGGACCTCCGCTGGTGGCTTCAGCCATCCAATCTGAATCAGGGAAGACCTTTTGTTATCCCCCCTCCGGTGGCCACCCTGACAACGGATGCCTCCCAGACGGGGTGGGGGGGGGGCATTGTCTGGGCAGGTTAGTTCAGGGTTCTTGGCTTCCAGACGAAACCTTGCTCCATATCAATGTATTGGAAATGAGGGCTGTACTTCTGTCCCTACAAGCCCTCCACAAGTTTCTCCCTCAGGGCATTATCGCTATCCACACAGACAACATGTCGGTGGTCTGGTATTTAAACAAACAAGGAGGGACCAGATCTTATCCCCTTTGCAGAGAGGCCATGAGGGTGTGGGAATGGGCTGTAGCTACCAACTGCTTCCTGGTAGCGACCCACATTCCAGGGAAATCCAATATATTGGCAGACAGATTAAGCAGGACGATTCTCTCTCCTCACGAATGGTCCCTGAACGAAACAGTAGCAGCTCAGGTTTTCAGAAGATGGGGGGACCCCGTGCTGCGACCTGTTTGCAACACCACAAAACACAAAGTGCAAAAGGTTCTTTTCCTTGACTCCGCGTCAGGGGGAGGCAGCTACGGATGCTCTAGTCCAACCTTGGCCAACAGGACTACTTTATGCCTTTCCTCCGGTCCCACTTCTCCCCAAAGTCATCCAGAAAGCTTCCCAATTGGGGTCCACAATGATTCTAATTGCTCCGCACTGGCCTCGTCAGGTATGGTTTCCCTACCTAAAGAAACATGCTCTGGACGGTCCTTGGTTTTTGGATCTAACTCCGGACCTGCTGACTCATCAGTCAGGACAACAACACCAGTCCCTTCACACTTTGAAATTAACAGCTTGGCTCCTCCACTTCCGACTTTAGTCAGAAATCACACTTTGGACCCGGAAGTTATTCACATTTTATCTTCGGCCCACAAACCCACCACTAAGAAATTGTACCTCAGTAAGTGGAAGAGGTTTGCTATCTGGGCTCAACTCAGAGGCTTGGACCCTATTACTGCCCCGATACCAGAGGTCTTGAAATTTTTAACATCCTTGTTTAATCAAGGATCTTCAGTCTCTACTATTAAAGTCCAACTAGCAGCTATCTCCAAATTTCACGAATCCATAGATCCACCGTTGATGAGCAGCAGATTATGTAAAACTTTCCTTAAAGGTGCTGTGCTGTTAAGACCCCCAGTTTTTCATCCTGCGCCTCCGTGGGATCTTGATTTGGTACTTCGTGCCTTAACATCTTCCCCTTTCGAACCGGCTGCTACATGTGAGTTAAAATATCTGTCTTGGAAAACTGCCTTCTTAGTTGCAATTACCTCTGCAAGAAGAGTTTCAGAACTTCAAGCCCTATCTATCAAACCACCGTACTTGATTTTTCACAAGGATAGAATATCACTTAGGCCTAATCCATCTTTTGTTCCAAAGGTTTGTTCTAATCTCTGTCTCCAACAATCTCTAGAGCTACCAGTTTTCTTTCCAAAATTCTCAAATGAAGCGGAATACACCTTGCATAAATTGGATGTTCACAGGCAATTGCGCTTCTATCTAGGCAGGACTCAACAAATTCGAAAAACAGACCAATTGTTTGTGTCCTTTTCAGATAATAAATTTGGTAAAACCATCACTAAAGCTACTATCTCCAAATGGATTAGAGATTGCATAACTCAGGCTTATTCCTCTTCAAATAAGCAACTTACAACATCTATCAAAGCTCACTCTACCAGAGCTATGGCTACTTCTATTGCTTTTCATTCCAAGCTCGCTATTTCTGAGATTTGTGCTGCGGCTACTTGGTCCAACCCGCACACTTTCATTTCCCACTATAAATTGGATGTGGCATCTAAAGGGCGAGCGTCATTTGGTTCCACGGTACTCAGGAGTGTTTTCCAGTGAGCCACCCAGGTTTCAGGTGCTAGGGACGCTGTCCCATCAGTCAGAATGTAGGCGAGATAGGATCACATAACATCTTTTAGTTATGTACTCACCATAACTTCAGATGTTTGGGATCCATCTTGCCTACATTCCTAATACCCACCCTCCTTCCCCCTGCCTTGGAGATCAGAAGAGATTGAACGGTTTTGAGTTCTACTGTTTTTTATCTTGTTTCATCTGACAATGTTATATAAGCAGCGTGTGTGTGTGTGTGCATGTATGCGGACAAACTAGATCTGGGGGACTGGTAGTGATGCATCCTGGGATATAGTAAGCTCAGCCAATAAGAGACTTCGCTCTTTGGCATAAGCGTGCCGAGTCTGAGCCGAGGGATCGGCTCCGAACCCCTCAGTCAGAATGTAGGCGAGATGGATCCCAAACATCTGAAGTTATGGTGAGTACATAACTAAAAGATACATGCAAATAACCCTTTAATGACATTAGCTATTTGACAATTCTGAATGTCCTTGACTTTTATTTGTCTATTTAGGGACAAATTCAGGCGAGTAAAGCCAAATCCCACTAGCTGTGGACATCCATGTTTCAGCCTTCTTATGGCATCATCAGCACAGCATAAGTGGAATGTTTGGCTAACCTTTAGAAACACAGGGCTGTCATAACCAGCTGATATCCATAACTATTAGGGTATCTAAAGGTGAGCCAAACATTCCACTTATGCTGCTGATGATGCCATAAGAAGACTGAAACATGCATGTCCACATCTAGTGTGGTTTGGCTTTACTGGCCTGAATTTCTCTTTAAATAGAAAAAAAGTCACTGATTATTCAGAATTGCCAAAGAGTTGAAACACCTAATGTTCTTAAAGGGTCATTTGCATGCGTCCCATGTTGGCTCTAATACAAGAGGTTTAAGGAATCGTACAATGGCAAGTCTAGCCTTGCTAGATTTTTCTTGTTTTTTTCCATGCATAACAAATTGGAATCCCGTATTTCAATGAGCCTGGGCTTTTTGACCTTTGCAGGGGCTGCCAGCCTCCAAACTCCTCTTTCATAAGGCCTGCTGATGGCATGTACCTTAACACTACCAATTACCATATTAATTCAGACTGAAGCCATTGTGTGTGCTGTAAATACTGTGATCAGTAGTGTGTAACACTAGATAGGTAGGGGTTCTAATCTCACTGCAGTCCACATGCTGTGTTTGTGCGTTTATCCCCCTGCAGAATAAATGTGATCACAACACTGACTTAGAGGTGGGGTTTTGGAGTATTTTGGCTGTCATAGGTGATATGCGCCTACTAAGTCCTGACCAGAACAAGGCCTGCTGATGCCCTCTACCATAACATTACCTAAAGAGATGTTAATAGCACACTTGGTGTGGCACATCATCTCTAGTGTTGTCATTAAATAGGTGTTCTAATCTAATTGCAGCCAACTTGGAACGGCGTATGCAGTGCACTGTTCTGTATATATGAATTGAAAGTGGTGCTATTCTCACTGTAGCTAGGTTTGTGTGTGCAGATGTTATACCATTTTACTTCAGTGTATGGAATTATAGGACCATTGGACAGAAGTAGCCTAATGGACGTAGGTGACATAAAATTCTCTTCACGTTCTAACCCTTATTTACACATTCAGCACATATTGCTCCTGTCCACATGGGACACACACACAAGCCCTGTGGTGACATGACAGTCATCCATACAATCTCAACTCTTCTCAACTATTCCTTGCATCTGCGGAGGGCCAGTGAGGTGCACTGTTTGCCATTAGGTGGGGCACTGTTTCAGCAGTTTGTGACAGTGTGGTACACGTCTCCCCATCAGCATGTATTAATGTCACATACCAGGTAATGGGACCCGATAACATTCCAGGCTGCAGCCTACATGAACACAAGCAGGGACTTGCAGCATCTTTAGGCGCCCTACGCCACCAAAGCCCGAGTACCGGCTTTGTCCCAGCTGAGTGGAGGACAGCCCTGTCATCGCTTTGCACAAAAGTGGAGCATCCACCAATCCAGAAATTATAAACCCATCAGCCTAACTAGTCTGATCTGCAAGGCCATAGGGTGGAGTATAATGGATCTCATTAACAAGTACATTGGCAATGTCCAAACACTCAATCTCACACAGTTAGGTTTTGTCAGGGGAGGTCATGCATGTTAAATTTGGTTGACTTCTTTGAGACGGTCTCCAAAGCCATGGATGTGGGAAAGACCGTGTACTCTGCCTAGCTTGACCTGGGCAAAGCCTTCGATACTATTACCCACTCAGGTATAATAAACTCTCAACTAGGCATGACTCTGTATGTTACCAGATAGCAAACTGGCTCACTAATGGAACCCACCTACTCAAATCGGGGAAGCCACCTCAAATGGTAGACCCATAATGAGTGGTGTATGCCAGCGATCAGTCTTGGGGCCTTTGGGATATAGTTTTCTGAGGTGCAGGCCAAAACCAGTGGACTATGGCTGACCAGGTTTGCAGATGACTGCAAGCTGGTCACTGTCATCAGTTCCCCTAGTGATGTGGACCTCCTCAAGAGGGCCTCGTGCAAACAAATGCCTGGTTCCAGAAACATAGCCTCAAACTGAATGCTGAAAAATCCCTCATCATCCCCTTTGGGGAGTGTGATGTCCCCATAAATTATCACTGTAATAAGGACCTAAGCCCCCAATCAGTCGTGAGGGACTTGGGCACCCAAATTGACAGCAAACTGACTGTTGACCATCAGTCATATTGCCTCCATTGTACAGAAAGCTTTCTACATGGTCCACCTCATTGGTCAGGGTATCTCATCCAGGAACAAGGAGGTCATAACATCCCTGTATTCTTCCCTTACAAGACCCATTATTGAGTATAGTGCCCCTTTTGGCATGTACCTCATAAAGTACATGCAGCAGTAGAAGAGACCACAGAGGTTCTCACCAGGATAATCCATGGCTTCAAGCATCTAACCAACTAAGGCTAAAAGCCCTGTTCCCCTACTCAGTCTCATACAAACTTCTCAGAGGTGGTCTCTGTCTGGCATACACAGCCGTCTGAGACCTCGCCTTGGTAGGATTGCAGCATATATGCAAGTCAAGCTCCACTTGAGTAACCCACATGTGCGACCTCAACCTGGTCTGTAACATCAATAGAATTTGTTGTCAGGACAGATGTGTTCCAGAGACTCCCCTTTCTGTGGAATAGACTCCCTCTCAACGTAAATCTGAGTACCTCACTAACCCATTGTAAGCGCAACCTGGATAGTTGGATGGGGAACAGAAAATACACCCATGGGATTCAACCTGTGTCCCTGCTGGGCAGGGGCATTGGGTGCTAATGTGTCAGAACACCGGTTAAATTTTTGGGCAGGCTTGTAAGGGCCTCTGACCCAATAGCCTTGTAACATCCTATGCTCCTGTGTCCTTAAGTGGGTAATACATGGACATGCTACAACTCTGTGGGTGGAATGGTACAGTACAGCAGGGTCACACAATGCCCAGTATGCATGGCAGAGATCACTTCTGAGTGGGTGTATGACACAAGCTACAATGACAGTAATTGCACACGATCCCCATAGGTCACATACTCGGGACTTGAAGTTCTCTTGTGAGGAAAGTTTCTGATGTGTCCAGTTGCTTGTGGTGCTTGCAAAGGTACATGAGAAAATGGCCATTGCAGTGAAATATTGGCATGCTGAGGGAAGAGCACACCTGAGGTTATAAATGCAGTATTATCAAGTAACAGTGGCCTCACTAATGACATGAGCATGACATACTACCTGTCCTACCCTTGTGGAGACATGGTGATGTATGGTAAAGTCGGTATAAACCTGTGTGCCCATCTATATCACCCCTACGTATGTAGATCAGGTGTGGCTAATGAAGTGCTACTTACCAGAAACATTGCTGTCACCAATGGAAATGATACTATATATACATTTGCATATTCCTAGAAATACACTGAAAGGACAGGTATTCAGAGTTTTGCGCCTACATAATAAGGACGATGATGCTAAAGCAGCCCTTGCAAATCTGAAGTTAAGAGTTTTTAGATGGGGGCTATTAGACAGGAGAGGTAGATAAGACTATCACTAAAGCATGGAAATTAAGAAATAGCAGATTCAGACCTTATTTTACAACTACGGCAGATAGAGCAGACAGAAATACTCATACTTCAGACACTAATCATTTTTGGGCAGTTTTTCAATATTCTAGCAATGTTAATGAATATACGAAGATTATAAAGAGAAACTGGCATTTACTTCAAGAAGTACCAGTGTTGACTAATATAATCAGTGAAACTCCGTTATTTTTGTTCAGGAATAAGCAAAATCTGAAGGTAATGCTACTCAATGCTTCTAAACCTCAAAATGCACTCACTCGAGGCACTCCTTAAAATGGAGAACATTGACATATGTGTAGTGACAGAGACCTGGTTCAAAGCTCCAGAGAGCACCCCTGCATTATCAGGCTTCAATTCATACCACACCTTTCGGCCACCTAACCCTGAAAGAAGCACTAAAGGCGGAGGCGTGTCCATATTCATTAAGGATATCCACACCTCCAGGCTAGTTGCACAGCATAATGCATCCGAGATTATCCAAGTGCAACTAACTCTGGGCAAGACCACGATCCAAATTGTAGCTTGCTACAGACCCCCCACCATGCCCCAGGATTCACACTCCTCATTTCTTGATACACTGGAAAGTATTAGGGTGCAACCCAACACCCTAATAATGGGCGATTTCAACTACCCCACCATTAACTGGGAAAACTATTCATGTACCAACTCTTTTGCTCAACGTTTTCTAGAATTCATAAATTCCAGTGCCTTGGATCAACTTAGTCACACCCCCACCAGGGGTGGCAATATCCTAGACCTGGTCATTACCAACATGGGAAACTGGTGTTCCACACCAGAGGTCAATTCCTCATTGGTCAGATCCGACCACAAGCTAATCAGTCTAGACATCCACATCCCACCCCCAGCCCCAATTAGGGAAACCATCGTAAAAAACTTCTCCAAAGCCAACTTCACACTTCTTAAGACAGAAGTGGCAAACTTCATGACACCCATGCAGACGGACAATAGAGGTATGACTGCCGAATCCTACACAAATGCAATTTATAAGCACTTACACGAGTGCATGGATCATGCTATCCCTAATAGAACCAAGATGTTATCCTCCAAAAAAAGGAAGCCAATCTGGTGGTCCTCTGCCATAAACAAACTCTACAAGAGAAGAAAGAAACTGTTGCAAAAAAAGTAAAATCCCATGACTGGGGGAACTCCCTGGTCAACCTCAGTAAGAAGCTGAGATACCTCATAAAATCCTCCAAAGCTAGTTACGAAAACAAAATTGCCACTGACTCTAAAGACCACCACAAAGCATTTTATAGCTATGTCAAGAATCTAAATGGGAACACTCAGATCTGCTCTGAGTTGCAGCACAATGGCACGAAATGTACAAAACCAACTGATATTGCCAACATCCTAGCAGATAGTTTCAGTGCTAACTTTACCCCCCTCTCACCCCCTAGAGGGCCCATCTCTATACCGGAAGAATGCAAAGTTCCTATAATCACGGCTGCACAGGTAAAAAACACACTCTCCGAAGCCAAGAACACAGCATCCATGGGACCTGACAATATCCCAGGCTGTGTTCTACACGAACTACAGAATGAACTGGCACCCTACCCAAGTACCATGTTCAATCATTGCCTCACCTCAGGCTTTGTACCCACTGAGTGGCGCACCGCGACGGTTATCCCACTCCACAAAGGGGGAGCCACGATGGACCCCGGGAACTACCGCTCCATTAGCCTGACGAGCCTGGTCTGCAAGGCCATGGAACGTATCATAGTGGAACTCATAAACAAAGACATTGGTAATCTCCAAACTCTGGACCCTACCCAGTTTGGATTTGTAAAAGGCAGATCATGTCTCCTAAACCTGATTGCTTCAGTCACCAAAGCCATAGATGAGGATAAAATGGTTCACACAGCTTATCTAGATCTCACCAAGGCTTTCGACACCATCCCCCACGCTGGAATTTTCTTTGAAGCAGTCACCAAAGCCATAGATGAGGGTAAAATGGTTCACACAGCTTATCTAGATCTCACCAAGGCTTTCGACACCATCCCCCACTCTGGAATTATAGATAAGCTCACTAAACTAGATATAAATCCCAATGTCACAAGCTGGGTTGCCAACTGGCTCACGGACAGAACCCACACTGTAAAAGTAGCGGATTCCAAATCCGACATCAGACCAGTGACAAGTGGAGTACCACAGGGTTCAGTCCTGGGTCCTCTCCTGTTTGGTATCTACTTCTCTGAAGTGCAGGCCAACACAGAAGGTCTTTGGCTAACAAAGTTTGCAGATGACTGCAAACTAGGAGCCATAATCAAAACTCCTAATGATGTGGACAAATTACAAAAGGGCCTCACTGAGACAGATACCTGGTGTCAAAGCCATGGCCTGAAGCTCAATGCCAAAAAGTGTATCGTCATCCCCTTTGGTAAAAACTCTGTACCCATGAACTTGGTAGTCTACTTAATGCCGAAAGTGTGATAAGAGACCTTGGGACACAGGTGGACAGTAGTCTCTCCTTTGATAATCACATCGCCACAGTGGTCAGGAAATCCTTCTATGTGGCTCATCTCATTACAAAAGGATTCTCATCCAGAAAAAAAGAGGTCATTGTTCCCCTCTACTCATCACTCATTAGAACCATTATAGAGTACAACGCCCCTTTTGGTATGTACCTCACAGGACATCTACAACAACTGGAAAGGCCACAGAAATACCTCACAAAGAGGATTACTGGCCTCAAACAGATGTCCTATACAGACAGTCTCAAAAAACTACAGCTTTACTCCATCGCATATCGCCTTCTCATTGGCGTTCTCTGCCTAACATACAAAGCTATGTCAAACCCAGAGCTGTTGGACATGCTCCACTTAAAGAAATCCCAATCCCTCCGAGCTACACGCTCTAGGGACCTAAACCTTGTCACCACAATAAACAGAACATGCTGGAGGGATAGACTCCTGCCCCAGAGACTTCCCATACTCAGGAACAGACTACCTATCTATGTCAAACAGAGCTCCTCATTAGCACTCTTCAAGAAAAATCTTAATTGGATGGGAAATGGGAAATTCACCCCGGGGATCACTTCTGTGGCTCTGCTCGACAGGGGCACAGGAAAATAAATTTCTTGGGTGGCGAAAGCCAGGATACATTTTTTGGCTAGGCTTGTATGGGCCGATAGCCTAGTACCCACCTATGAACCTAGACCTACCTATGAACAAGTCTTTAAAACAACATTTATGTTATAGAACAGAACCTAATAGATTTGATTTTTCTACATGTGTTGGCACTTTTCCATGCAGACGTACTGCATGCAAGTATATTCATAGTAACAAGATATTTATTCATCCTTTACGTAAATTTACTATAACCAGTTATAGCTATGCGGATTGTAGGACTGCTAATGTTGTATATTTTTGTTTCTGTCAAAAATGATTTGCATATTATGTAGGAAAAACTAACAGGGTCCTGAAAGACAGGATCCTTGAGCATGTTAGAGATATAAATAATTCTAAAGAGACAAGTGCACTAGCAAGCCATGTTAAAAAAACTGATTTGTCTCATACTTTAAGTTTTTTGTTATTCAACATGTCCTCTCCAATATACGGGGAGGTGACTTAGAAAATACTACAGAAAGCATAGAACAAAAATGGATTCTTAAGCTGAATGCTGAGAAATATCCTGGTTTGAATGGAAATAGTTCCTAAAAACCTTTTTTAAAAGCCAGACCACAGAAGCACTGGAATTATTATATTTCTTTAAGTATTTTAACTAAGTTTCTCTTATTTATATATATATATATATATATATATATATATATATATATATATATATATATATATAATCTATATTTATTTATTGTAATGTTTTAACCATTTATTAGTATATCTATGCATATTTATTTGTGTTTTATGCATATCTACATTTACATATATTTAATGTTATATATTTTTAGGCATTGGAACATGTGACTATTGGATTGTCAGCTGACTTTATTGCATCTTCTGTATAAGCTTTATTATGTAAAACTACTGTGTCTGATGAAGCAACTAGTGTAGTTGTGAAAGCGCTAACCATCTATATATTTTTTGGTTTGAATAAACGTATGTTTGTGTGCTAACTTGGTGCATTTTATTTTATTTTACGTATCTGTTTTATGCACCTTGTTTTTACCCTGAGTCATTCGCATTCTTTTTATATGTTCATGAAGACCCTGTTGTGGGAAGAGTGACATAACTGGGAGATTGTATGACTGCTCCCAGTTTGCTGTGCCATGAGGTGCTGCTTATTCTCCTGACAGCTACAGCCAAGTTTATGCAGTTGTACAGGTGGCACACCTTGCATTGAAGATGTGGATGTCTGTGCATGCATAGAGAACTTGTTCAACTTTGTGGTCATTACTCTGGCCTTGTTAGTCTGCACTGCCTGTCAGGCTAGCAGACAGCACACTGGATGTTGTGTGACCATGCTGTGGGAACACAGACGTGTTACATAAATGTGCAGTCTGACATACATAGGACAAGTGTGGGTGCACACACTTTGGCCAAATGGGAACATTCCTCTGCAGTATGCCTCAGATCCATGGCGTGCAGACCTGCATCATGAAGCTGATAATGGTCACGCTGCATGAACTGCTGTGACATTCTGATCTGACAGGGATCACTGCCACTGTGGTGCTTACCTGAGCAACCTTGTACAATGTCCAGTGACACAAAAGTGCATCAAAGTGTGACAGTGCAGCTGTGCTCCATCTCACCATCTGCACATTACCCTACTGAAACCCAAGAACACTGGAATATTGGGTATAATGCATGCCACACTGTAATGATTTCTGTGATTGCTACTCAAGGCATTTACCTGTTAAAGGGTATATCAAGGCTACAGAGCCTTGCTTGAAGTAGGACAACTATGTGGATGAAAAAACAGGTTGTGGTGTGCACCTCATGTGTAGTTTGGTACTAACGTTTTGCTTTTGGTGTGAGATGAGGTGGAGGGGCATGGTATCCCAGTAGAGCGTGGTTGTGCTGAGACCAGCAGTTGTAGTAGCTAGGCACCAGCAATTTAGGGGACCTCACTCTTGTCAGCATTCCTCACAAGGTAATTGTGTCAGTGTGATACACACTGCTTGAGTGGTGTGCAGCTGCAGGATAACTGTGTGAAAGGTGCCTCCTTACCTTTCTCAGGGTGTACGTATGAATCCCCCACACACACACACACTGCTTGCCTGGGATCTCTGCAGAGACAGACATGTTGGTAGACTACCTTCTTGGAAACCATGCTGGAATTAGTCGGTACATAGTTGCACACATGGCAAGCAGCATGTAGTGACAGCTGGTGTCCCCAGATGTCTGTGTCACACTTAAAGCCATGAAAACACGTATGGAAATGATCACTAACAATGTAGTACACCTGCAGACACTGGCCCACATGCAGTTTTGTGTTCAAGGTCAGAACATGCCTACCTTAAGCTTTGTACAGAATTCATTGTTACAGACTGAGATGCATAAGGGGAAAATGACTCTTCCCCACCTACCATGGCCCGACAATGCATTTGTCAGAATTGGGCCTTCAGGCATTGTGGATACACTGTGGAGGTGTTTTACAAAACTTGCATGTCAGCCATTGGATAGCATAGTGTCTGATGGTCACTATCAGAGAACATAAGCAAGCCTTACAATGAGCCAAGTCACCAGTGGACTACCCACACACCATCATTACTGGGACTACCCCTCTTAGCCATTCACTTTTCTGTAGTCACGACCACTGTCAGTAACCTCAGACTGGGTACATTTGCAGATGATTGCAAATAAGGGACTGTCATTGTTTCACACACACAAACAATAGTTACCCAGGATGAGCTGACAAAACATTCAGTTGCTGTCAGAGCCATTGACAAATACTACATGCCAAGGTATGCACAGTACTAGACTTTTGGCAGTCAGCCACCCCCTGAACAATACCGTATTGTCTGCTCACATCCAACAGTTGACCCGGTAAGCAGGGACTTATGGACATAGAGAAGTAGCCTTAGTCTCTCACTGGTCAGTAAGACGTGGAACTTCATGCACTGTTGTACAGCCTATAAAGGTGTGGCTTGTAAATCCTGCAATGTCATTGTTACATTGTATGTGGCACTCATCACACCTGTCATTGAGCGCAATAACACCTGCGGTATGCAAGTACACAGGCATGTCTGACACCTGTAACAGACAGAGAGGTTCCACAGTAACCCAGTACATAGTGTACATAACATGTCCAATGCAGACTCATGGCTAAAATTGTGTTTTCTGTCCACTACATGCTTTGGAGGGGAGGTGTTATGGCTGCCATAGAGGGAGCTGTCATCTCCCAGTGTGCCACCTAAACATCCAAGAAAGGACTAGTGTGGGATGTACCTGTTGTAAAAAGATGCACCTTGATTGTGGTATAAATAGGTCATGCTGGGGAGAGGGGTATGTAACCACGACACTACACACTACATGTAACAGGCTCCCAATCCATGTGCTGTAACGCACATCATGTGCAAGTAACACAATGGGATGCAGAACAAGGTAATCCATAACCGGATGAGGACAATTGTCTGTAATGGACACAAGGCTGTAGATGGTGCATCTCCTATGCCACAGCTTGTAGATGTCAGCTCCCAGAACCTTTCTTGCACTTGTCTAGGAAACCACATCATGTCAGAGGTTACGGATGCAGGAGAAGGCTGCATGACACCATTGTCTCTGTTAGCCTTTGATACACACATGAACCTGTGGAGCCATGCACCTGTACTGCTTTACTTTGTGAAGACATTTTGATTCTATGCTGACAGTCCTTCCTGTGCTCTGACGGTTATGAGTTTATTGTAGCACTGTAGCCATAGGTGTGTCGCAAAAAAATCTGGAATCTGAAACTTAAACCATTCTGAGACTGTGTTAATTTTGTAAGTATATAGCCATTACATCATCCGACTTAATCTACACAAAATAATGTGGTGTACACAGTACAGCCATCAGCTGACATCTGTCAGTGACCATTACAAGTAGCATGTGAAAGGCAACAGTGGATTAAAGGACTACGTAGCAATTTAGGTAGTCACCCTGTGCATCAAACACACAGCTTCATTTCCCTGCATCGATGGCAAGGATGACAGGGATGTGGTACAGGTATCATCACTTGCACAGGGTGTTGTGTGGTGGTGCACGAGGCCAAGGCTGACCCAATAGGTTGGCAAGTGTGTGTGTGTGTCAGGAAGGGAAGCAGGCAAGATAGACCATGGAATGTGCCCTGCATGTCTGCAGGTGACCTGATTGTGACGGTGGTGTGTGAGTGCGTGAACACTGTCAAGCTCGGTGCTGACTGCATGTTGGACAATTTTGAACTGCACATGGCAGAGCTGACAGTGCACTGTCTCCACCCCTGAACACGGGAACTGACTCTGCCAGGAGCTGCACTGGCACCTCCATGCCCAAGGTCAGAAGCGGCCTGATTACTTGAGGGTGACTGCTGTCTGTTAGGACTGTGGCCTCCACAGGAATGCTCAGGACCACAAGCCCATGGCCTGCCATGTCTTGGTGTGGACAGTACACTCTCTCCTCTGGGGAGCTAGATTTACTGCCACTACGGGAGCATGAGTGAGCATGACCACATGGACTTTCAGCAGATGTATTTGCTGAACTAAGTCCACGGGTCCGATGCTTCACTCTAACCAGACATTCCATCACAGTTCATGACTGTTCAAAAGACAGATGATCTGCGATCTCTCTCAGACCACTCTTTTTCTGCTGTCACTCAGCAGATCCAGGGTATCAGCAATGTGGCGAAGGCAGTCACAGATGTCAGACTGTGCTGCATCCAGAGCCTTGAGTATTCATCTGGAGGTCCTTTCGGAATGTGTCTGTGCCTCCATGATGGCCCTAAATGTACGCCTTGTGACGGGACAATGAGCATCCCCTATCAATCTGCCTGTGTGGAACCTCTCCATCTCTTTGGCTATGGCCAGTATCAACACTTGCTGCAGCCATAGTATCCACACTTTCCTGTTCACCAGGACCTGAGGACATTACTTTCTAAACTTCTGTAGTTGCATGTAAATAAGCTCCTTATTCAAGAATCTCATGAGCAACAGTGATACACACTGCTGACCTTTGTCAGCACTCTGCACAGTTGACACATAAGGCAAGCTGAACTGTCCTACAAGTACTGCAAATCTATCGGTGTTGTCACAACTGCATGACTTAGGTATGACTGTAAAACGTGTTCCCTTGGTAAAACTCTTGAGGTTGGCAAGCATGCAGACAGTAAATCAATCCAGCTGGCAGGCCTGAGATGACACTTTAGCAAGTACAATGCATTCAAACTACATCTGTAACACAACAGTGTTATGCTTACCAGGAGCAGGATCACAGCAGCCTATGATTCCTGATGGTCCTGTGAAAAATTGAGGGATTGGTAATGTAAACGGCAACCCGTGTTGCACTACGATGGTTAATATGTCCACAGATCTCACATTTACAGTACATACTATGTTACTTGGTATTTGGGTCACAATCTGGCCATAAGATTCACACTGCAAACCCCCCCCCCAAAAAAAAAACCTGCCACCCACATAAAAGTATGTAAAGTGTAAACAGCAAATGCTACAGTATTCCAATGCTTATCCAACTAAGCATACCTGGGCGCTCCTGTTGTGTGGAAACTGTGGCACCCACA
The DNA here is from genome assembly GCF_019279795.1 of Protopterus annectens. Taxonomy (NCBI): domain Eukaryota; kingdom Metazoa; phylum Chordata; order Ceratodontiformes; family Protopteridae; genus Protopterus; species Protopterus annectens. Next base: position 160,300,815 of record NC_056725.1, on the reverse strand, counting down.
TCCATGACATACAGTGTGATGGATGCCTGGGAGTGGTCTTGTGTTCCTAGGTTTGCCAGGAATTCCACTGTGGCTGATATTGGTTGTCCCGCTGCAGGCCATCTGCTGGTGACGCTACTATCCCAGGCCACATCTGCTGCTCTTCTGCAGGTGGAAATTTATATCTGTGGCACAATGTTTCACCTGCTTGTATGTCCTGCTCTGTTGTCCTATAGCATTCGCATTGTGAACACGGTCAGCCCACATTGCTGCCCACTCTTCCATGCTTGTCCTCCCCTGGACAGCAGGAGTTGGTGATGCTGACGCAGTGTTTCCAGGATGGCTTCATTTTAGGCCTCTATAAAAGGGCCCCAGTGTCTCTGATACAGATCTCCTGAAAGACAACAACATGGGAACATATGTCAGGACCACATACATGGCAGTATAGTATGTAGAGATGCGGCAATAACCGATTGCTATCGGTAATCACTGCTTGGTTACACATCTCACATTTGACATGACGCAGACATAGTAAGAGTATGGATGCGTGTAGGGTATTGACAGTACTCCTCTATCCCTGCTTGTGCCATGACAGGTACTGTTGCATGGTCACACAACCAGCACAAACGTCCATTAATTTGTGACCCATATGTGTAACCCCCCCTTATTTATTTATTTTATTTTACATTTGTTGACCGGGCTAGTCCAACTGGATACGTGTCCATTTTCAGTGGAGGCCCGGGGAGAAAAGCTCCAAAACAAAAACATACAAAAATATATATACTAAAAGTAACATGCAAACTACTTGTAAAAAACTAAATATACTTAAAAATATAAAAACATCTGATGCTGAGATTTGGAGAGACATTAATATAGAGTAATGCATCTTCAGTTTAATATAGTATACAAAAAGAAGAAGAAGTTCGTCTTGGCGGACGAAACCCGGGTAAATCTGTTGGATTATTTCTATGGCGTTGTGTTGGCTGTATTAGTTTGTCTGTTTTCAAGAATAAATTCCATTATTGCTGTGGACCTATTTTGGCAACATCTTTCAGCGTGGACTTTTTTGAATACAGTGTGAACATTTTATTTCTGACGAGGAGGTACGTGCCGTTGCTGTAGTATACTCAGACTGTGGAACTTCCTAGTCGTCAGTTACAAAAAGAAATAAAAGTACAGTATCTGGTAGGAACTAAACCTGGTAGGTAGTACTAATTAGTATTTAGTAGTGACGGAAAAGTGGTTAAGTGGGTAGCAGATAGATTAGAGAATAACAGCTAGGCAGGGTTAGTACATGAACATAACCAATGGTTAGAGAAGAAAAGTTTTAGATTATTTTTAAATAGTGGGAGAGAGATTAGGGTTGTAAGGTCTTGTGGTATTCCATATTTTACCAACATAGTTAAAGAATATGGAGTCACCTGCTGAGATCTTGGATAAGGAAGTGTGAATCAACATTTTGTTAGCAGAGCGTAGATTTTTCAAGTTGTAATAAGGTTTTATGAGGGAAGATAGAATAGGGATATTATTGGGTTGGTATAGGGCTTTATGGGCAATTATTAGTTGGTTAAAATGTAATAAGTGTGGTAATTCAAGCCACTCAAGTTGTTTTAGGTTCAGACAGTGATGAGTCCTGTAAGGTGTATTTGTAGCAAATCTGGCGATGTTGTTATAAGCTCTAGCTAGTTTAAGATTGTTTGTAGAAAGATTGCTGAATATTGGGGAAGCATATAATAGGGTGGAAATTAAGTGGGTTCTAGCTATTGTGGCTCTGGCAACTGGTGTCAAGAAGGGTTTTATTCTATATAGGGATCCAAGTTTTTTATTAGTCAGTTTTATTGTATTGTTTATGTGAGTGTCAAACTTTAATTGATTGTCAATTGTGATTTCTAGGAGTTTGTTGGTGTGGTCTGGAGAGATAACAATATTGTTGTTTGATGTAAGTGTAAAATGAAGTGGGGGAGACAAATGAGAGGGTTTAAAGAGCAAACGTTTGGTTTTTTTGGGGTTGAGCAGAAGACAGTGGTTGGAGAACCATTCTTCTATAGTGGTAAAGGCTTTTTGTGTGATAGAATGAAGTTCAGTTTGGGATGAGGCAGAGCAGATGATAGTAGAGTCATCTGCATATTGAATACAGGTGGAGAGTGGGGTAGAGAGATAGAGGTCATTTATGAAAATGGAAAAGAGAAGTGGACCTAAAATAGAGCCCTGAGGAACACCTAGGGAGGTGGGAAGGAGATCAGAAAGATGGTTTTGCCAGAGAACTGCTTGTTTACGTTTTTCTAAGTATGATGTAAACCAGTTCATAGCAAGATTGTCCAGTGAGAGGGACTTCAGTTGGTGGAGGAGAAGTTGATGATTAACCATGTCGAACGCTTTAGATAGGTCAACAAAGAATGCTGAGGAAAGAATATTGTTATTACGATTATTGTTGATAGAGTTAGTAAAAGACAGCAAGGCAGTGGTAGTACTGTGAAATGGACGGAAACCATGTTGGCAGTTAGCAAGGAGGTTATTCTGAAGTAGGTGAGTAATTAATTGTTTGTGGATACATTTCTCCATAATTTTAGCAAGTGGAGAGAGTAGAGCTATAGGGCGATAGTTGGAGAACTCAGTAGAGTCACCACCTTTGTGAAGTGGGATGATGTGTGAGATTTTCCAAATGGATGGAATGGTGCCTTCTTTTATAGTTCTATTGATCAATATGGAGATTGGAAAGGCAATGGCTTTGGCTCCTATTTGGAGGTATTCTGCTGGTAGTTTATCAGCTGAGGGGGTAGTAGGTTTTAGTTTTTGAAGTAAGGAGGAGATATAGGAGGTGGGTATAGGTTCAAGGTGAAAAGGAGGTGGAATGGCGCTTGGGCTTGGCAGATTGGAGGTATCCGGGTTTAGTTGATTTGCTAGATTTAATATAGTAGTAGTAAAGAAAGTATTAAAGGCATTTGCTGTTTGTATTGGACAATCAGGTTTGGAGTCTAGTGGATAAGGTGTGGCAACTTTGCCTGGGGAAAGTAATGTGTTAATAGTAGACCAGAATTTTTGTGGCTGTTGAAGGGAAGTTTGCTGGAGCTGGATATAAAAGTTCTTTTTATCTTGTAGGATAGCTTTTTTTGTTAGGTTTCTTTGTTGTCTAAAAGTTTGGCGATCAATAGTGTCTTTTGTGGTACGCCATTTGGCCCAAGATTTATTTCTATTATGAATTAGTTTTTTAGTTGAATTAGAGAGCCAAGGTGCTGGTTTGTTTTTCATTCTTATGGAACGCATTGGGGCATGATGGTCTAGGATAGCTAGGAAAGAGTTATTGAAGTAATTAACTGCTTCATTAATAGGGAGTGACTTAAGGGGGGACCAATTACATTGTTTAAGTTCTGTTAGAAACAGTTAGTTAAAATTTTTTTTGCATTTTTTTATAATATGTAAAACAAGCATTGTCACACACATAGCAGTGTAGTATTACCACCTCTATCAACATGAAATTCCCAGAGAGTGGTATATCTATTTAACAGCGCATTCTACCCGTAGTGTACACTAGATCCTCTGTAGGTGTAACCCATCTGCAGATCATTGACATGTCGGAAGTACAGTTCCACACAAGGCTTACTGCTGTAGTCATTATTCCCCCCAAGTACATGGACAAATATGTATCATGTTTGAAACAAAATGGTTACGTACCCGATTGAGTACAATACTCCTCTGTTGAATTATACTGATATGTAGATCTTGTGGCAACGAGTTGAGCATAAAAAGTAACTCTCGTACACAATGTTTTCCCTAACTAGCTGTTTGGTTCAGAGGCAATCACTCCTAATACAGAACGATGTTAAAAAGGCAATCTGTGCTTCTGAACTGCGAATTGCAGCCAGGCCTCAGTATACATTACAACCCCTTTGTCATTGTTGGGTTTGGAACTAGTGAGGGACAAATCCTACGTTATGACAGAGGATGTCTATAGCAGCTACTATTCACATACAAATGTGTATGCTACAGTCTGGAACTAAAGGTGATACTGCAGGAATTGGGTATAAGCAGAAAGGGTGAACACTTTGCAGGACAACAAGATGTAGGAGTAAGTGTGAGACCTGTGGTAGCCTTGTTTTATAGGCAGCACCGGATCGAGTGTAGCCACCCCACTGGGAAGTAAGGTATGTGTGTCAGGTAGGTATGTCGGCCAACGGCATCAGTAAGACAGTACAAGCCAAAATATTTGGTGTGTCCTACAAAACAGGTAGTTGTACATATTAACCATGATGTCAGGCGGACAACTGCCGGATCATGTGATGTCCTTCTGTTCTGATGTTGCAGTATTAATAACAGTAGGGAGTTGCTGCTTGTAGCACCACCGTCTGGCCAGTATACCAAAGTCTTTATTTCAGGAGGGTACATGTGACGTCTCTTACCAGGGCCATAAACCAATGTTATGTATAAAAGTGATGTCTGCATGTACCCTCATCAAAATTTTTCTGCCGCAGTGATCATCGGGCGCCTGTTTGCCAGTTCCATTTCTGCATTGCATTTCTTCAAACAACAGAATTCCAGATCGTTAGAGACCAGACGACCGCCTTTGACCATTACAGAAAAGTGCCCTGTGGGGTTTTCTTGCCTAATTTGCTTACTGTTTAGACTTGCTTACTGTTTAGACTTGCATGTCAGCTAGGAAAGGGAAGTGTGCTTGTGGGAGACAAAATCCTCGCAAAGACAGACACGATAAGTGTGTTTTTTGTCTAGGCAAGGCCCACGACCATACATCCTGTTCAATTTGCAAGTCGTTCGTTCCCAAGACTCTACATAGCCGATTAGCGGCTTTGAATCTATATCTTGAGAACCAAAGACTCCGGCGCTTGGCGTTAGACCTGGCGGGAGGAGTAGGCCTATCTGACGAGCCGCCCAGGAAGAAGGCAAAAAAGTTAGGCCAGAATCCCAGGATGTGCCTCAGGCATCCGAGCAGGCTCTAGAGGCGATTGAAGACCCGGAGTCCGTTCAGACGACAGTTACCAAAGCAGGCCTGGGAAACTTAACGGAAGCTGGGGTGTGGGATACCAAAGGTACGTCCGTGGAGGTAATTCAACCATCAGAGTCTGCTAGCAGAGGGGAACCACGGCTCGCATTTTCAGAAGTCCCTGCTCCTCCAATTCATGTTAGGCTGGCGCCCGCTTCTCTTCTGTCTGCTCCTACAACCTCATAGAAAAGGAAACAAAAACCAAGCACTCCGAGCCCCCACAAATGCCTGGTTGGGAATCTTTTTTCAAAGTCTGTTTAAGGCCTTTCAGGCATTACAAACACAGCAACTCCCCCCTACTCTCACATATCAACCACCCCTCCATGTATCCGAGGAAGATTACTCCTCTTCTGAGGAGTCCTTCTGCTATGAAACACAAATTGAATCCCTCAAGGAATTCATTACACCAGAGGAGGAGGACTCTATTTCTCTTGAATCCCCAGGAGAAAAAATCAGCTTTGGGGATACTATCTTTCTCATGAGGGAACATTTTAAGTGGCAGGTCTCTGAGGTTTCAGACTCCAAGAAAAGGTACTTTGACCTTTTGCAGATGGAGCAACCATCTCCCTCAGCTGTGCCTTCCTTACTGCCTGCTTTTCAGGATGCCTTCCTAGCTTCTTCAGTCTGTTGACTCTCAACCCCCAGCAGCTTAATGACTGATCGGTTTTATAGGGTTCCCCCAAGATGCAGCTTCTTTTCAAGAACCCTCCAGCCGACCCTGTTTTTATAGCTGTTTCGCAGATAAGACATCCAGACAACTACCTTCTACTGCTCTTTACCCAACTGATAGAGACAGTAAATTTATGGACAGGACAGGACAGGAAAAAAGATATATACCTTCTCCACTCTGGCCATTAGGGCCTTGAACTACCAAACCCACATGGCAAGGTATGTTCTAGATACCATTTCTAAAGCCTCTACCCTTCTGTCTGAGGTTCAGGATTCCACTGTCAGAGCACAATTAAACTCGCTCCTCTCCACAGCATCCCAAGTGACCAGGCACTCTAAGTGCGGTTATGATGCTGTGAAAGCTTCATCCAAAGCTGCAGCTTCTGGATCAATACTTCAACGTTACTCTTGGGTAAGGCTTCAGCCCCTCCCCATGGATGTTCAAACTAAACTACTGGATGCACCCTTAGACAACAAGGCCCTTTTTGGCAAGCTTCTGCTGAGCTTCTCAAATCCCTCCAAGAGAAGGGTAAAGAATTACAGAACCTCAAACACCTTCTGGTGCCCCCTATTCCTAGATATCCTAGGAATTGCCCTCAGAAAGCCCTCCTTTGTTAGAAGGCAATCTTTTCATTCAGTGCCACAATCAGAGGGACGTAGACAGCCAAGGAAGACCTCTACTCCCAGATTTTCGTCCTACTCCTCTACCACACCCTTTCGGAGCCAGCCTGACCAATCCAGGCCTCCTCCACTATGACTCACCCCCTTGCATCCAGCAACACCCTTATCCCTTCGCCTCACCCTCTAACAGCAGAACCATGGGTCCTCTCCATCATCCAGAGAGGATATTACATGACTTGGTGGATGCTACCACCTTTCCAAGGTATTCCTTAACAACTAAAAAAACAAATCCACCTGTCCCCACCCATCATCCAACTTTTAAATCAAGGCACCATAGAACAAGTGCCCACGCCTCAAAGAAACACAGGATGTCCTTCAAGAATGCAACTGCAGTCATAACATATGGGTTGTCCTGCCTCAGGCAGCCCTCGGTTGGCCGGATTCCAAAGTCTGGGTCTGGCGTCGGCTGGTGTCGCCTCCTCTCCGACGTCACAACGGCTGGAGTATAAAGGCATCTGCCGACACCATCTTCTTCAGTCTTTCTTGCCGCGCGGTGCCCGAAGCAGAAGCAGCTCGCAAGTGCCGGTCGGTCAGCTCCTGTGTTTTCAGTACCGAAGTCATCTAAAAGCTAAGTACCCCGTTGGGGAACATTTTTTCTTGCCTCAGCCGATGTCAGAACAAATAGAGAAAGTTAATAATGGTTTGTCTTGTGGTAAACAAATACCTCATAAGGACTTCCATTCTTCTTGCCTCCCTTGCCTGGGCCCAGACCACGACGTTTCTGCCTGTGCTGCCTGTGCTTGCTTTAATAAGCGCACTCTCAGGCGCCGGGCAGAATTTGCCGAAGACTTTTTCGGCGAATCTTTCGCTTATATCATGCCGTCGGAACAACCGACCCAATCTACCAAAAAACGAAAGGACCGGGACCGACATCCGCGGCCCGCATCCTCCACCGATACCCCTCCTAAACCCTCCGCGAGTGCTTCAGTCCCTTCGGAAGCGGTAATTTAACCTCTCCAGGCCGTCGACACAGCGTTAACATGGCCTTCGGTCTCGGGAGTCTACACCGGTGCCGGTTGTTGATTTTCCTCCAGAAACCGAAGTTCTGGATCTACCCGACACCATTCCTGTGGACAAGGTTACTCCTGCACGTGGGGCAGCTAGGCCTCCTGTATCCATGTCCATCAAGGCCTTTGCACGTGCTAAGGCCGCCAGCCAGGCCAAGGCCCATCCTAAACCTACTGCCCAGGCCCCTTCTGATAAATAGATCATGTCTCTAGCTGCAGATCTTATTTCTCTTATCAGGGGGTCTCAGCCTCATCCAGACAGAGGTTCTCAGCCGCCTGCAGAAAAGGCCCAGAACTGAGCAGGCCGACAACCTCTCTTCAGATGAAGCCTCTGGGGATTCTGAGCATTCAGATACCAAAGAAGAATCCTTCCAGGCCTATGAGAACTCTGATGCTGAGGAATCAATTCCCTCTGCCTCTCCTCCAGAAGATTTTTCGTTCGGTGAGGTCCTACACTCTGAGGGAGCATTTTAAATGGCAGGGTCAGGAATTCTCTGATTCCAGGAAAAGGCTACGTACCTTCCTCAAGCTACCCCAGCACAGACCTTTAGCTATCCCTCCAGTTATGGATGTCCTGGATGATGTTTTCTCCGACTCCAGTGCTAACCCTGATTCTCTCCCTTTTTGCTCCTGTCAAGCCAGACAGATATTATAGGGTCCCTGACACCCACAAACATCTCTTTAAGGCCCATTCTGTGGATCTAGAAACTATTTCACAGGGCCCCAAGGGAGTGGCTACTTCCACAGCCAAGAATCCACTGCCAGCGGATAGGGAAGCTAGGTCCCTGGAGAGATGGGGTAAAAAAGTTTATACCTCTACCATCCTGGCCATGAGGTCACTTAACTGCCTTTTTCATATGTTTCAGTACCAGGATTTTTTACTGGATGATTTACAGAAAAAGCTAGCCTCTCCTGAGCCTATAGATAGAAAGGCATTGCAGGATGTAGTACATAACACCCAGCAGGTTAGCAATCATTTTCTTCAGTGTGGTTATGATGCATTGCAGGCTTCATGTAGGGCAGCTATGACTGGGGCTGTTATACGTAGACATGCTTGGTTAAAAGAACAGCCACTGCCAGACCATGTTAAAGTAAAGTTACTTGATGCACCTCTGGAAAAACAGAAGCTTTTTGGTGCTAATGCACAAGATGTGTTTAAGTCCATTGAGGAAAAAGCTAAATCAGTACAGACAGTCAAAGATTTCCTCCAGGTTCAGCCACCCAGATTCAGCAGGAATTGGCCTTCAAAGAATTGGTCCTTTCCAGACTCTGACAAGTTTCAAAGGGGAAAAAACAGGCGTGCCCGAGGTAGAGGTCAATACCGAGGCTCCTACAGGGGCCACCAATGGCAACCGCCAAATCAAAGAAGTGGCGCAGGCAGCCCAGCTGCACCACAAGGACAACCACAATGACTCTACTTTCATACCGCCTACAAAGGCTCAAAGAGAAGCACCTTTGGGTGGAAAATTATCCTTATTCTCAAAAAACTGGCATATCTTACCCAAGGACAACTGGATTCTGGATTTAATAGACAAAGGTTACAGATTCCACTTCCATACTTTACCAATAAGACAAGGCATGCCAAACCTGCCACTCCATCAAAGGGCAGAGGCACTCATTCAAGTTTCAAAGCTGTTAAATATAAAAGCAATAGAAAAGGTCCCTCCACAGGAACATGGCCAGGGATTTTATTCAAGACTGTTCCTTGTTCCAAGAAAAGAAAACAAATGGAGGCCTATACTGGACTTGTCTACTCTAAATATTTATCTCATTGTGCCAAAGTTCAAAATGCTGACGTTGCAGCAACTCCTTCCCATGCTGGGCAAGGGGTCTTGGCTGGTCACTCTGGACCTCAAGGAGGCATACCTGCATGTCCCAATCAGACAAAGCTGCAGAAGATACCTCAGATTTCTTGCAGGGACAGAGCATTATCAATTCTCAGCATTGCCGTTTGGCTTATCTACTGCGCCCAGAGTGTTCACTAAATGCCTGGCATCAGTAGTGGCACACTGCAGACTCCAGGGGATTCAAATATACCCTTACCTGGACGACTGCCTCATAGAAGCAGACAACAAACAAACCTTGATAGCAAACTTGGACTATGTCATTCAATTACTACAGGCCTTGGGATACACAGTCAACATTCAGAAATCAAGACTTCTGCCATCCCAACAGATTATTTTCCTAGGAGCCACGCTGGACACAAAAATACAAATGGCTTATCTCACAGAGGAAAAACAACAGCAGTTACCAGAGTACTCCAAAGGCCTAGCAAAGCTCTCCCAGCTAACTGCAAGGAAAATCCTGCAGGCCCTGGGGTTCATGGCATCTTGCATTCTTCCGATACCTTTGGCAAGACTTCATATGAGAAAGCGGCAATGGTACTTAAAAAGCTTATGGTCCCAACACAGCCAAAGCCTAGAGGACGTAATCCCACTCATTCCATGTCTGCGAAGAGAATTTTTGTGGTGGGCTCAAACAAGTCAGTTAAACAAAGGCATGTCTTTCAACAAACCTCAAGCAGGCCAAATGATTACAACAGACGCCTCAGGCCATGGATGGGGGGCGCACATGGAGGGCAGATGCATTCAAGGTCAATGGACACCAAGGGAAAGGCATCTGCACATAAACCAAAAAGAGATGTTGGCAGTGATACATGCAATCGAGACTTTCGAAAAATCACTTCAACAAGGACATTTGCTAATAAGGACAGACAACACCACTGTTATGTGGTATATAAACAAGCAGGGAGGCACTCATTCTTATCCCCTCTGTAGACTAACAATGATTCTCTGGGAAAAATCCTTAAGTCTGAAGATACATTTGCAATCTCAGTTTGTGCCAGGCAAGGACAATGTACTGGCGGACAAGCTGAGCAGAAATTTCTTGGATCCACACAAATGGATGCTGCATCCTCACATTTTCTCACAAATAACAAGGACATGGGGAAGACCGGACATAGATCTCTTTGCTTCTCACATGAATCATCACCTGGAAAAGTTCTGTACAAGGACCCACCATCCTCTAGCCTGGAAGATGGATGCTCTCTCCTTCAGCTGGAATTCCCTAACAATTTATGCATTCCCTCCTCTACCACTGCTGACCAAGGTGATACTGAAGATCAAAGCAGAACAACCAACAGGCTTTTTGATAGCTCCAGACTGGCCAAGGCAGCACTGGTACCCATTGCTGTTGAGCATAACTCGGACCAAACCGTGGCCTCTGCCGCTATGGCCTCTGCTTCTAACACAACACAATTACAGGACTGTTCATCAAAACCTGAAAACATTACATCTGACAGCCTGGAGGTTACCATAACTCCTTCCGATATTTCTCTTTCCAAAAAAGTTCAAGAGATCTTACTGGAAGCATGCAGACCTTCCACCAGAAAAACCTATTCAGCCAAGTGGAAGAGATTCATCATCTGGAATGCTAACAGGGGTCAGGATGCAACAGTATTGAGTATACCTCAGATATTGGAATACTTGGCAGAAATGTTTCATACTGGTCTCTCATATTCTTCCATAAAGATTCATGCCTCAGCAATCTCAGCAAAATACAATTATGATCCACCTGTGTTTTCACATCCTTTGCTAAGACAGTTCCTAAGAGGGATAAAGAATATCAAACCTCCCAGGAAACGGCCAGTACCTGCATGGGACCTCAATTTCGTCTTGGAAAAATTAACTCTTCCTCCCTTTGAACCAGCAACAACTTCAGAAATGCAATTTCTCTCATGGAAAACGGTTTTCCTATTGGCAGTCACATCAGCAAGAAGAGTCTCGGAGATACAGGCACTCATGGCAGTACCTCCTTTTCTCATTTTTCATCTGGACAGAGTCTCTCTAAGAACCAATCCTTCATTCATGCCAAAAGTAATTTCCAGGGTGTCTCTAAATCAAGCCATTCACCTGCCTACTTTCTTCCCCAATCCTCAAAACAGGGGGGAAGCACTGCTACATACTTTGGACATACACAGGCAACTACGCTACTACTTGGACAGAACTAAGGCCACCAGAAAGTCTGACCAACTGCTTGTAGCCTATGCTGCGGGAGTACAAGGAAAAGCAATCTCCAAACAAACAATTTCCAAATGGATTGGACACTGCATTAGATTCTGCTATTCTTTTCATGGAAAAGGTGTGCCAGCCAATATTAGGCCACACTCCACCAGAGCTATAGCCACATCCACAGCTTTCCTCAGAGGAGTGGCTACAAAGGACATTCTAGAAGCTGCAACATGGAGCTCCATGCATACATTTACCAAGCACTACAACCTGCCTTTATACACCAGATCCCGAGCAGGCTTTGCTTCGGCAGTCCTGCAGGGCATTTTAGCTACACCATCACTTCCTTAGTTCCAACCACCCCCAGCTTGGCTATGGTATTCAACCCATATGTTATGACTGCAGTTGCATTCTTGAAGGACATAGTACAGTTTTGTACCTACCATAAATGTAGATGTCCGATAGATATGCAACTGCAGTTGGATTTTCCCACCCTCCTACCCCTCTGCATCCTTCTTTATGGGTCCACTACCCCTATTCCTATTAGCTGGGGGTATCTCCTATGGTGTATCTGTTTATTACTGTTGTGCATGTCTGGAATTGTTTATCCATTCACCAAATTTAGCCTTCCTAAGAGGGCACCTGGCATCTGGGGCAAGAAACACTGAAGAAGATGGCGTCGGACGATGCCTTTATACTCCAGCCGTTGTGACGTCGGAGAGGAGGTGACACCAGCCGCCGCTGGACCCAGACTTTGGAATCCGGCCGACCGAGGGCTGCCTGAGGCAGGACAACCCATATGTTATGACTGCAGTTGCATATCTATCGGACATCTACATTTATGGTAGGTACAAAACTGTACTTTTTTATTCCAGAATGTTTCTGGTACCAAGGAAAGAGGGTCCTTGGAGACCTGTCCTGGATCTATCCTTTCTAAACCTCTTCCTCCATGTTCCCAGTTTCAAAATGATCACCTTGCTACTTCTCTTGCCTCTGATCCCCACCCAGGCATTCACGGTAGCACTAGATCTCAAGGACGCCTACCTCAACATCCCCATTCATCCAGATTACAGGAAATTTCTCTGATTTTCAGTAAGTTTCTGTCATTTTCAATTCTCTGCATTGCCTTTTGGTCTCTCCACTGCCCCCAGAGTGTTTACAAAGCATCTAGCCTCCTTCATTGCTCATTGCAGGACCCAGGGTATACAGATATATCCATACTTGGATGACCTGCTCATCCTTCATCAAGACCACCTACTTCTTCATTTACAACAGGTTTCCAACACCCTCACTCTTCTGGGGTTCATGCTAAATGTAGAAAAATCTCCCCTGGTCCTCTCACAGGACGTGATTTTCCTGGGGTGCAGACTACACACAGACTGCATGAAACCATTCGTCCCAGACTAAAGGATTCAGGAACTGTGCCTGTACTTCAATCATATCTTACCCAAAACCCTCAACTCAGGAATTCCTGAGAGTGTTGGGCCACATGACATCCCTCATACCCATGCTGTCTTTGTCAAGACTCCGCATATGCAAAATTCAATGGGTGATAAAAAAAAATTATGGACCCAACACTCCCAGCCCTTGGACTCTCCACTTTTCCTGTGCCTAAAAAAGGAGATCCAGTGGTGGATATCTGCAATGCAGATCAATCTGGGGACACTCATTCAGATTCCAGCCACACAACAGCAGCTATCCACAGATGCTTCAGATCTGGGCTGGGGTGCAGTGTTACAAACAAACCAACAGCACCTCTCAATACAAGGAAAATAGTCTACTCTAAGGAAAAAGGACCACATCAACATCAAGGAAAGGAGGGCACTGCTGTTAGCCCTTCTAACATTCCAGCCCTCTATCCTGCCAAGAGCGCTAAAAGTAATCACAGACAACATGACTGTACTGTGGTACATAAACAAGCAAGAGAGGACCAGGTCCTACCCACTATGCAGTCTGGCCATCCAGATATGGAACCTAGCCGCTTCTCTCAGGATATACTTATTGGCCATGTATATCCCCTCAGCACAGAACGTTGTGGCAAACGCACTCAGCAGAACCTCCATCCCCTCTGAAGAATGGTTGCTTCAGAGAGAGGTTTTCCTAGACTTGATACACAGGTGGGGTGTTCCACAAGCAGACTTATTTGCCTCCCCACTCAACAAGCAGATGCCCAACATCTGCAGAAGGAACCCACATCCACAAGCTTGGAAAGTGGACCCCTTCTCCTTCTCATGAGGGGGGGTGTACCTGTACGCCTTCCCCCTTTCACTCTAATTCAAAAAGTCCTACTAAAAATTCAGAAGGACAAACCAAAGATCCTACTGGTATCCTCTTTTGGCCAAGACAGCACTGGTTTCCCATCCTACATTCTCTAGCCAAGGGCAGTCACCAGAGGTTGCCCCATTGTGTAGACCTACTCGCACAGAACAAGGGATCCCTGCTACACCCACAGGTGAACAACCTAAAATTGACCTTATGTATGATAGGATTCTAATCCCTTACAGACACCTTTATTCAGAGGACATACTCAATGTTCTGCAGGAGGCCAGAAAACCTAGCACTAGGAGAAACTATGTAGCTGAGTTGCACAGATTCTCCAATTGGTGTCATAGGAACAACCAGGACCCCCTCACTACCCTCATACCAAGGGTCCTGTCCTACTTGTGAGAGCTACTCCAATTAGGACTAACATATTCTTCAATCAAAGTCCATTTGTCTGCCATTTCTGACGGTCTGCCCATTTCACCCCCTTTGGCATCCAGACTGGAAGTACATTTTCTGAAGGGAGTCCTCCATATCAACCCCTCATGAAAACCCATCACTCCTCTGTGGGACCTAAACTTTGTATCAGAAAAGCTAACCTTGCCCCCCCCCCCCCCCTTGAACGAGCATACTCTGTTCCCTGAAACTATGCACATTGAAAACAGTCTTGCTAGTAGCCCTCACCTCCACCAGGAGGGTCTCAGAGATCCAAGCCCTTATGGCCACCTCTCCCTACCTTGTTTTCCACAAGGACAGAGTAGTCCTCAGGACCAACCCTTCCTTCATGCCCAAGGTAATTTAATGAACTCTCATTGAATAAATCCATTAACCTACCAGTTTTTTTTTTTTTTTTTTTTTTTATCCTCATCCACAAAATGCCTCAGGACCCTACATTCCCTGGATGTACACAGACAACTTCGATATTACTTGGACAAAACCAAAGACATCAGGAAGTCAGATCAGTTATTTATTTCCTTCCATCCCAGAGCCCTAGGGAAAGCTATCTCTAAGCAAACCATTGCCTCGTGGATCTCCAAGTCCATTTCCTTGTGCTACTCCCACCATGGGAAATCCCTACCAGGTAATATTAAACCTCATTCTACCAGAACAGCTGCTTCCTGTACTACCTTTTTCAAAGGCATAGACTCCTCTTCCATTTTAGAAGCAGCTACTTGGACCTCAGTACACACCTTCACCGAACACTACAAGTTGGACATTGCATCCCATGCTAGAGCAGGATTTGCCAGAACTATCCTACAGGGTCTACTTGACCAAAGGACCCCTTCCTCCTCCCAGGTTCATACATAAAGCTCTGGTACCTCTCCATAATGTTATGGATACTACAACATCAGAATAGAAGGACATAGAATAGTTGTGTAAGAACTTACCATAACCTTAGATGTCCTTCTCTTCTATGTTGCAGTATTCAGTCTCACCCACCTACCCCCTGTCTCTTTTCAACTACTATCCCAGGTATCTTCTGATGACACATTGCCATCATCCCCCCTGGTCTGTACCTCCACAGCCATCCTGCTGCCCTGAGACTGGCCTACATGTATGTCTAAGGGTCTCATATTAGGACCATCCTGGTCAAACCTCACAAGCACTACTGTATGTGGTGAAACGATCCTGATGAGGGTATGTGCAGACGTCACTTTTATACCCAACATCTGTTTATGGCCCTGGTATGAGATGTCATATGTACCCTCCTGAAACAAAGACTTTGGTATACTGGCCGGACGGCGGCGCTGCAAGCAGCAGCTCCCTACTGTTATGAATACTGCAACATAGAAGAGAAGGACATTTAAGGTTATAGTAAGTTCTTACACAACTATTCTTTATGCCATGATAATCCCCGGTTGAGTGTGTGCTGGCAACACTTGTGTCTAGCTCAACTGCCATATATTCATGTTACTTATGCATCTGTGGTTGTATGATATCGCCAGCAAAACATTGGGGGTTGCAGTGTGAGATTACTGGGTCACAGTTTCAGTAAAACACTTCAACATTCAGTGGGAATGCAGCCGACTGCATTACCTGTTGCACTATGAGTAGGCGGAGAGTGGTCCTATCTGTATGCCTTTGCCCTCTCTAATACAGATGCAAGACATTCCAACTGTACTGCTTTGGGTGGATAAATCGGAGACGCATACATATCACAATTTATAATAATGATGGCCACATACATGTATTTTCATTGATAGAGCTGTACTTGAACCCAGTACCATGTGTGTACCAAAAAGTTATTTTTACAATACATTTTACAGACTGAGATACACAGTCACTGTTATGCTAGGTGAATTCCTACAGGTTGTAGTTACCACCACGGTTATCTGCTGTTAAATACTGCACTTACATCTATTAGTATTTGTATGGCTTTAGAGTGCTGTATTTGTATGTCAGAGTCCCAGTTATCATCCTCTTTTTCATTCATATTTTATCAAGTGAGTTCTTGCATGTTGTAGACATAACTGTAGGGTTGTCTGCTATCAGCTACCTCCATTATGTCTAAGCTTGTGTGTGTCCCTTTATAGTGATGTATTTGTGTACTAGAGTGCACAGACAACCCTAATGGTTGTGGATATCATCTAGGTACGACAATCCTGTGTTTCAAAAGGTTAGCCAAGCATAGCACCATGCAAATCATCTCAGAGATTCATACAAAAATAGTACTGCAATTAGCACTCTAGTACAAAGACATTAAAAAGGGTAGGATTGCATCTTTCAGAAATTTGAAGAAAAGTTTAGATGAATGCCGTGAGCAAACACATTTTATCTATATAAGTTTAGAGTTTTGCAAGTTGTTCATCACAATGCAAGAGAAGGTGACATAGTAAATAAAAAGAGATGATCAAATATGACTGGATTAATTATGTCAGGGCTGATAAAATGCCAGAATTATAAAACCAAAAAAATTGGCAAGACTGGTGCTGAGATCAACACTGAAACCAAAAAACGCACCAGTAGGACGAATGGAAACCAAAATGTTTTATTACCAAGTTAAGCGCTTTCATCAAATAAAAATTGACTTCATCAGAACAAGAGGTACAAACAGCCAAGCTTTTAAATACGCTAAAAACATTACCAATAGGTTAAAAACACACCGATCACTGTCCTTTGCCTTGAATAAATTAATAAATTAATGACTTAATACCAGTACAACTTGAAATTAAAGGCATATGTATTAAACATTTTTTTAAAAACCTATGAATATGTTGATAATAAAAAAAATACATTATAAAAATATGAAAATGTCAAGTTTGCATTACATTTTCCCAGCTTTTTCTTTTAATGTTGGTGCAATAGATATAAAATAATTCAAACCAGGGTATAAGTTAGCAGCCAACCTCAATTGCGACATACGTTCTCTTTTTTGTTCAGAATATTCTTCCAATCACCACCCCTAGGGTTTATTTGTATAACATCCAAAATGCCAAATTTAAAACCTAGGACATTTTACACACTTTACTATGTCTATACAAAGCATTAGTCTCCTTTTCATTTTTTATGTCATACAAATGTTCATAAATCCTGGACTTGAAGGCCCTCTCAGTCTTTCTGACATAAAACCCCACACAGGCATTATACTTAGCCAGGTATAATATCCTATTAGTGAGCTAGTTAACCTTCTTAAAAAATACCGTATCCCTAGTCCTGTTATCTAGAACCACGCTAGGTGTCGGTATAATGAAACTACACTGGGAACAGCACCCACATGTTTTGGTGCCTTCATTTTAATTTGGCCTCTACCATTTGAACTACCTTCTAATGTTAACTTCAAGTTGCGCCCCACTTTAGTAGAAAACAAGGGTCTGTCCCCCACTGCCTGAAATATTTCATTATCCGTTCTAAAAATGCTCCAATTCTTGTTTAAAATATTTTTATCCCACTATATAAGGGGCTATATTGTACAACACAAGCTTGAGTGAATTTACCTGACAATTCAACATTTGTAACTGTGTCAATACCCTGGGTTTCAAAAAGGCCCTACCCAATACTGGCTTGTGTTTTAAGCCCCATTCATTAAGAATACCTTGTAAAATATTTTCCAACAACTCTAAGGGATACCCTCTCTCTCTACAAACCTGTTTCTTAAAACTTTAAACTCCTTGATTACATCTTCTTTATGGGAAGTCATCCAAGCAATTCTAATAGCCTGTCCCTTGACAATACTTTTCTGAAAAAGGGGGTGATGACTGTTAACTTTTTGCAATGCACATCTTCCTTTTTTTTCTTACTATATACCTTGGATTTAAAACCATCTTTATCTTTAGATATAGTAGTATCCAAATAATGTATCTCACTGTCATGAAATTCATGAGTAAATTTCAAGAAGGTGGTAGTGCTATTCAGATATTCAATAAAGCTTGGAATGTTGTCTTTATCACCCTTCCACAAAATAAAAATATCGTCCAAGAATCTGCAGTATAGTAAAATCTTGGAATAAAACCTACTTTTGAAGATATATTCCATTTTCCATCCTAGTAATACAATGTTTGCGTAAACGGGGGCACAAGCCGCCCCCCCATAGCGACCCCTTTTATCTGTTGGTAATACTGCCCTTCAAAAAAATATATAATTGTTATCTAGTACCAGGGCCATAATCTCACAAACTAGGTTAACTTGTTCATGGGACAAACTGGAACAAGTAAAAAGCATTTCTTCAAAGTTTTCCAGCCCGTCTTTTCTAGGGATACAGGAAAACAAATCCTGAACATCACTGGTCAAGAAACTGACCCCAGAAGACCAGAGGTCCGATTTAATTTGATTAAAAAGTCCCATGAATCTTTGATAAGGTGGGGTATCCCTTCCACAACATGTTTGACCATCTTCTCTACAAATACTGCCAGAATGTGGGTTTTAGATCCACCGGCCGCCACTATGGGCCTAAAGGAGGTGCCAAAACATCTTTGTGGACCCCTGGCACTTTAGGAAATTAATTCAAAAAAATTCATAGGTATCCTGACTGATTCTCTGTTCTAAGATGTATTCTTCCAAAGAACTGTCTATAAGCTGATAAGAAATATTAATTTGATTCTAGGAGACCTGTAAGTAGTTTTCCTCATTAAACAATATGTTCTGCATAATATTGTTGTAATCTTCAGTGTTAAAAACTACAATCCCCCCACCCTTGTCTGGGGCCATTATACGAATCCCTTTGTCTTCTCTCAATTCCTTCAATAAATCTCTCTTTCTGATTCAAGTTGTGGTAAACTTTCTCATCAGTCCACAACTTCTAAATATCTTCCTTAACTGCTTTTTCAAAGGTTGCTACCAAACAATGAAGGGGGGGGGGGGGATTTGTAAACACTGCTTTTCTTTAGAAAGGAAGAACTCGGACCTTCACTACTACCTTCATTTTTTGAAAATAAAACCCGAAAATGTAACTTCCTGCTAAACAACTGTAATTAAAGTAATACGTCTGCTATGTCAGGAATTCTAGTGGAGACAAATTTGAAGCCCTTAGAAAAAAGAGAAAAAAATTCTTCACGAATGACCCTATCAGTGTAATTGTAAATGTTAAAACCTTGGGAGGTATGAACAATTTTAGAATAGGCAGACCCTGTCTGTCCATAACCAATTTACTGGTGGGTTATACTGTATTAAACTGATATTGCTTAATATCCCTATCCAGTTTTCTCTTCTTTTTAAAAAATTACATGTCGCACTTTTTCTCAACCCTGCCAATAACTTTATAATAAAGTTCTTCATACTGTTGAAACAATAAATCATCAAAAATAGAGGTTTAATTCCTCTACTTTTTGTAATTTAACCTTCATTTGTACCTGAAATAAACTACTTTGTTGAGCAATTCAACTCCCTTATTTGTCAAATCAACAAAATCATTAATCATGTCAGAATCGTAATACAAACCAAAAGGAAATCTGAAAACACGTAACCCTTGAGGAACCACTTTCAAACGTATGCATTCATTGAAATATACCATTTCCATTTGCAAAGTCTTATGTTTGTATAACATTTTTACAAAAGCAAAAATCATGTCTTTCAATGAGTTATATTACTAGCTTCATCTTTCCTGCCCTCAATATTGGCTCCACAACTGCTGTTCGGCTCCTGAAAATTGTAGTTTCTATTCAGGAGAACATTAAACTTAGGACCCCCCCCGGAAGTCTTTGGGGAACTGGAAACTGCTACAATCTCCTAACCACTTGGCAGAAGCAGCTCCAGTAGTCTGGGACCTCACATTCGAAAAATTGTGATAAACAGTACCTTTGTTTTTGTTGGTCGGTTTCTGCTGCATATGCGGCGGCTCGTCCACTTGAATGATCTCATTGTCATTACCGAAATAAACCACTCCATTGCCATTAGAGCCATCAAATGAAGAAGGTTTACCATTCTTGTTTCGAAAATGAGCCCCTCGGCATTCTGAGAATGCAGGAGAATTGCCATGATGGATTTTGGCTTCTGTGGTAACGTCATTACGGCCTCGAGACCCACGAGAGCTGGCATCCTCTTCAAAGTTACCATTCTCTTGCGAACAGTGTTGGGCTAAGCACCGAAAGGCTAGAGTTGGTCGATTTTTGAGAAAAAAGCTCAATAAGCCGAGTCAGCTCACCTTTCAACTCGGCAACATCTTTTTTTAATTCCAAAATTTCCACTGACTGCCCTGTGCCAATGTCCAATGGCAAACCCAAGGAATCCATGAACTCCAAATGCCACAAGATAAAAACCATAAAACCAAAAAGTGGCAAAACTGGTGCTGAGACCAACACTGACACCAAAAAAAGCACCAGTAGGACGAATGGAAACCACAATGATTTATTACCAAGTTAAGTGCTTTCATCAAATAAAACTTGACTTCATCAGAACAAGAGATACAAACAGCCAAGCTTTTAAATACACTAACAACATTACCAATAGGTTAAAAATGCACCAATCACTGTCCTTTGCCTTGAATAAATTAATGACTTAATACCAGTACAACTCAAAATTAAAGGCATATGCATTAAACATTTTTTAAAAACCTATGATTATGTTGACAATAAGAAAAATACATTATTGTCAAGTTTACATTATATTTTCCTTGGCGTTGAGCTCCAGTAATTTTTTCTTGGATATTCTTGTTGCTTTGTGTTCAAGAGCTCTTTGGACACCACAACTGGTTGGTTTTGTGCGATATATAAAAGTAAACGAACCGTATTGATAATAACTGTAATCAAAAGTGATAATTCAATAAAAGAAAAGTCTTTAAAGAATCGCATTTTAAATGGCCCAGATAGGCATAAAAAAATTGTAGCGTAATTAGTTCCACAACTATATTTTGGACAAAACAGTAAATTCAGCTAAGACTTCAGGATGCTTCCTGCAGACAGTACCCAATCTGTAGCTTCTGTACCCCCCCCCCCCAGCTGTTCAAGTGAAAAGCAAAAAAAAAAGGCCATTTCTTCTATTGGTACCAGGTAGCCAGATACAGGACATGCCCCCTTCCCTCCTGCCCCAGCCATTCGGGTCCCATTTTGGTGTCCTGCCCCCAACCTTCTCTCCTTTAAATTTTAGTATAAAGTAAAAAAAAAAAAAAAAGTTTATTTTAAACTGCAGCAAACTGCTTGCTACAGTTAGACTACAGAGCTTTAGTGCAAGCCATTCTTGCATTTGTGGTTAAAATAAAGAGCAATTGGGATGATGGATGGCCAGTCCCCGAAACACTTTGCACCCAGGGCACTTGCCCCTTTCACCCTGCCCTAGATATGCTACTGTAATTGGCACATGTAGCAAGCCAAAAAAAAAGCGTGCATATTTTTTTACAGTGCTGTAAGGCTACCTTTTTTTTTGGTATGGCTATTGCAGGTGTACATCTGTTAATACCACAAGGGCCCTAATTATGTAAGCTGCACCTACCAACAGGGCAAATTTACAAATTAGTCACCCCATCCCCCACCCCCATGGTGCAAATTTACACACACATAAATTTTGAGTGCTACAATTCTGGACCGTCGGCTATGATTTTTGATGCCCCCCCTGCTTTAAAATCTAGACAGTTTAGAAGCACCAGAAATAATGACTTGCATCTGCCTGGGAACAGGCTGCTGCTAGGGCTTGACTTTAGCTTGCAATTCCAAAACCTAAACACAAAGCTGCCTCCTGTTTATTGCAACTTCATTCAACTTGGCACAAGTGTTATAAGGTTCAGACTCGTCTTTGCTGAAAACATAAACAGTTTGTATGGAAAATGTTTGCTGCAGTCACACCTGTTAGACTTCTAAGTCATGATGGCCAAGTACAGCCAAAGCCCAGTAAACCAAGATAAAAAAATAAACGGCAGAAATGCTCCAAACAGAATATGATGCATAAACTGCAGTAAAATCTCAAAAATGCTGCCAGAAAACCAAAAGAGAGTAGTGAATAAGGTCACCACCTATACTAAACACCAAAGAGAGAGAGAGTAGCCCTAGGAATCGATAAAATCCATGTAGGGTCTATGTAGAGCCTACACGGAATGTACCCATGTACACTGCCACTGATGTCCTTCAAGGATGCATCTGCAGTCCTAACAAATGGGTTGTCCTGCCTCAGGCAGCCCGCCAGATTCCAAAGTCTGGGTCTGGCCTCGGCTGATGTCGCACTTCACCCGACGTCATAGCTGCAGTTAACCGGGTATAAAGGCATCAGCCGACGCCATTTTCCTCAGTCTTTCTTGGCAGAAGCTGTTCGCAAGTGCCGGTCGGTCAGAGCCAGAGATTGCTACTACCGAAGACTTCTAAAAAGCTAAGTACCCCGTTGGGGACTCTTTCTTGCCTCAGCCAATGTCAGAAAAAGTGAATAACTGTTTAACTTGTGGGAAACAAATACCTCAAAGATTTCCACTCTTACTGCCTACCTTGTTTAGGCCCAGACCACGACATAGCAGCTTGTCTAGCCTGTGCTTCCTTCAACCGATGGACACTTAGACGTCGGTCGGAGTTTGCAGAGGAGTGCCGTCGGAGACTCCGACTTCACAATTAGCTAAAAAGCGTAAGGAAAAGGACCGACAGTTAAGTCAACGTGTCTCGGTTTCGGCTGAAACCGAGTCCTCGGTTCTACCTTCGGCCGAAAGCTTGCCTCCTTCCGAGGCCTCATCCAGCATGGCTGAATCTGCTACTGAAATTCCACCTGCTCTCACAGGTTCTCAGGATTTATCAGATACTATCCCTTTAGATATATCTACTCCTGCACGTGGAGCTGCTAGGCCCCCTGCATCCATGTCAATTAAGGCTTTTACCAGGGCTAAAGCAGCAAAATCAACAAAGACTGTGCCTGCTAAAACCCCCTCTCACAGGCCTAGCTCTAGTACTCAAATGCTTAGTCTAGCAGAGGATCTAATTTCTTTGATCAGGGGATCCCAGCCTCACCCTGACAGGGCCTCTCACCCCCATCCAGAGAAGAGGCCTAGAGCAGAGCCCCCTGAGCCAGTTTCTACAGATTACTCCTCTGATGATTCAGAAAATACAAACCCTCCAGAAGGCCCTTATTCTCCATATGAGGACTCTGATGCAGAAGACTCCATTCCTTCTGCCTCTCCTCCTGAGGAATTCTCTTTTGGGGAAACCTTGCATGCTATGAGGGAACAATTTCAATGGCAGGGCCAGGATTTTTCAGACTCTAGGAAAAGGCTTAGGACCTTTTGCATTTGCCACAGCATAGGCCTTTAGCCATTCCTCCAGTACTTACAGTTGTGGATGATGCATTTAATGATGCTTGTACTGCTCCTGATTCACTTCCTCCGGCCCCAAGCCCGACAGATACTATAGGGTTCGGACACACATTATCACTTGTATAAGGCTCCTTTGCAGATCCTGAAACTATTTCACAGGGCCCCAAGGCTGTAGCAGCTGCCTCTGCCAAAAACCCTCCTCTGAAAGGGAATCTAGGGCCTTAGAGAGATGGGGTAAAAAAGTTTATACTTCTGCTACTCTTTCGGCTAGGGCCTTAAACTGTCAATTCCACATGATTCAGTATCAGGAATTTGTTAGATCAGTTAACTAAAAAACTGTCCTCGCCTGAACCTTTAGACAGTCCCTTCAGGAAATGGTACATAACATTCAGCAGGTCAGTAATCATTCCTTAAAATGCGGCTATGATGCACTGGAGACTTCCTTTAGATCAGCTATGACTGGTACAGTGATCAGAAGGCATGCATGGTTAAAAGAGCAGTCCTTACCAGACCATGTAAAGTCAAAGCTCCTAGATGCTCCCATGGATAAACACAGTTTGTTTGGCTCCCCTGCACAGCAAGTGTTGAAAAAGGTGGAAGAGAAAGCAAAATCTGTCCAGACAGTCAAGGATTTCTTACAGGTCCAGCCTCCAAGGTTTAGTAGGAACTGGCCTTCCAAGAATTGGTCCTTTCCAGACACCACCAGAGCACAGAGAGGCAGGAATAGGCGCCCAAGAGGCACAGGCCAATCCAGAGGTGCCTACAGGGGACGTCAGTGGCAGCCTAACAACCAGCGAAGTACTGCCACAGATCCAGCCACTACCACTTCCACAGGACAATCACAGTGACTTGGCTCTGAAACCGCCTACCAGGGAACAACTAGAAGCACCCTTAGGCGGAAAGCTAGCCTTATTTTCAGTAAACTGGCATTACATTACAGGAGACAAATGGATTTTACAGACAATAGACAAAGGTTACAGGTTTCACTTCCATACTCTACCAAGGAAGAGAGGAATGCCAAACCTACCTCCAAATCAAAAGACAAAGCTCTAGAACAAATAGACCACTTAATAAGGATGAGAGCTATAGAAAAGGTACCGTCTATGGAACAAGGGCAAGGATTTTACTCCAGACTTTTCCTGGTGCCAAGAAAGGAAAACCAATGGAGACCTATTCTCGACCTGTCCGCTCTGAACACATATCTCATTGTTCCAAAATTCAAGATGCTGACCCTACAGCAGCTTCTTCCCATGCTGGGCAAGGAGTCTTGGCTGGTAACTCTAGATCTCAAGGAGGCATACCTGCCCATACGACCAAATTGCAGAAGATACCTCAGATTTCTTGCAGGATCAGAGCATTATCAATTCTCAGCATTGCCTTTGGCTTATCTACTGCCCAGAGTATTCATGCCTGGCATCAGTAATTGCTCATTGCAGGCTTCAGGGAATTCAAATTTACCCTTACCTGGACGACTGCCTGTTAAAAGCGGACAACAAAAACAAATTAACAAAAGATTTGAGAAAGGTCATTCACCTACTGCAAGCCCTGGGATACACAGTCAACATAAAAAGTCAAGGCTGATACCATCCCAAAGGATAACTTTCTTGGGTGCAGAACTGGACACATCAAACCAAATGGCATTCCTCACAGCAGAAAAGCAGAAGCACCTACCACTCTATTTTATGGCATTAACAACGCAGAACCAGCTTACAGCAAGGAAAGTCCTGCAAGCCCTGGGTTACATGGCATCTTGCATAATATTGATTCCACATGCCAGACTACATATGAGGAAGTTGCAATGGTACCTAAGGAATTTATGGTCTCAGCACAAGCACAGCCTAGAAACCCAAATTCCAATAATTCCATGCCTGAAGCAAGAATTCCGATGGTGGGCTCAGGCCTGTCAATTGAACAAAGGACTGCCCTTCCACAGCCCTCAACCAAGCCAGACTATCACTACGGATGCCTCAGACCTCGGTTGGGGGGCACACATGCTGGACAAGTGCATACAAGGCTTATGGACTCAAGACCAGCTGAGCCTACACATAAATCAAAAAGAGATGCTGGCAGTAAAACTGGCAATTCAGACATTCAGACCGTTTCTTCAACAGGGTCAATTGCTGATAAGGACGGACAACACCACAGTTATGTGGTATATCAACAAACAGGGAGGCACACATTCATATCCTCTATGCCGGATGGCAATGGACCTCTGGAATGTGGCCCTGAGCCTCAACATTCAGCTCCAGGCAATTTTTGTGCCAGGAAAAGAAAATATACTAGCAGACATCTTAAGCAGAACTACCACGGATGCCCACGAATGGATGCTGCATCCAGACATCTTCAAATCCATTACAAGGAAATGGGGACTACCAGAAATAGACTTATTCGCATCCCCACACAACCATCAATTGAAAAAATTCTGCACAAGGACATACCACCCACTTGCTTGGAAGGTGGACTCCCTATCTTTCAGTTGGGAAAACCTGACAGCATATGCATTCCCACCTCTTCCTTTGATGCACAAGGTGCTATTGAAGATCAAAGAAGACCGTCCAAGGATCATCCTGATAGCTCCAGACTGGCCGAGGCAGCATTGGTACCCATTACTGAGGAGTATGTCTCGGGAACACGCATGGCCTCTACCCCTAGTTCCTTTACTGCTAACACAGAACAACTTCAAAACCCTGCATCCAAACTTGAAAACACTGCAGCTAGCTGCTTGGAACATTGCATAAGACAAAATAACCCAGATTTATCTCAAAGGGTTAAAGACATTATCTTGGAGGCTCAGACCCTCAACAAGAAAAACTTATTCAGCAAAATGGAAAAGATATCTCATTTGGAGTGCAGCAAAAGGAGAAAATGTATCACTGGTAAACATAGCTAACATCCTGGAATACTTAGCAGAGCTTTTCCACAATGGCCTGTCCTACTCCTCCATTAAGATTCATGCGTCAGCTATTTCAGCAGAATACAACATTGATCCTCCAGTCTTCTCTCATCCTCTACTCAGGCAGTTTCTGAGAGGAATTAAAATGTAAAGCCACCAAGGAAGCCACCATTGCCTACATGGGACTTGAACTTTGTGCTAGAAAAGTTGACACTCCCCCCTTTTGAACCAGTAGCAACAGCAGAATTACAGTACTTATCATGGAAAACTGCTTTCCTGCTTGCAATCACTTCAGCAAGAAGGGTTTCTGAATTACAGGCATTAATGGCAGTACAGCCCTTCCTTATCTTCCATCAGGATAGAGTGTCCATGAGAACTAATCCTACTTTTATGCCAAAGGTGGTCTCCAGGGTATCATTAAACCAAGCAATCCACCTACCTACATTCTTCCCCAACCCACAGAACAGGGGGGAAAGACTACTACATACCTTGGATGTGCATAGGCAATTGTGCTACTACCTGGACAGAACCAAGAACAATAGAAAAACTGACCAGCTTCTGGTAGCATATGCAACAGGAATGGAAGGAAAAGCAATTTCACAACAGACAATCTCAAAATGTATAGGAAATTGCATTAGATTTTGTTACTCTTATCATGGAAAGACAACTCCAGAAAACATCAGACCTCACTCCACAAGGGCTACAGCCACTACTACAGCTTTTTACGAGTGGCTACCAAAGACATTTTAGAGGCTGCTACTTGGAGCTCCGTGCATACATTTGCCAAGCATTATAATCTACCCTTATACTCCAGATCCCGAGCAGGTTTTGCCACTGCTGTTTTGCAAGGGATCTTAAACTACACCATAATCTTCTTAGTACCTCCTCCCCCAGTTTGGCTATGGTATTCTACCCATTTGTTAGGACTGCAGATGCATCCTTGAAGGACATAGTACAGTTTTGTACCTACCATAAATGTAGATGTCCGAGAGGTATGCATCTGCAGTCACCTCCTTCCCCTCTGTGGTACTCCTAGGGTATTTGCCCATCTCTTAGCTAGCTGGGGGAATCTATTATGGTGTATTTGTTTGTATATATGTATATACATGTTTATTTCTATTTTGCTCTCTATTGTTTGGAAACATTTGCATTTATCCAAATTTAGCCTTCCTAGAGGGCACCTGGCATCTGGGGCAAGAAACACTGAGGAAAATGGCGTCGGCTGATGCCTTTATACCCGGTTAACTGCAGCTATGACGTCGGGTGAAGTGCGACATCAGCCGAGGCCAGACCCAGACTTTGGAATCCGGCCGACCGAAGGGCTACCTGAGGCAAGACAACCCATTTGTTAGGACTGCAGATGCATACCTCTCTGACATCTACATTTATGGTAGGTACAAAACTGTACTTTCTCCCTTGGCAGCATGCCATGATTAATATAAATGGCACGTTGCCAAAGGACATCACAGTAACAGATATTTAATCCATGTAAGGAATACTGTAGAGGCTGTCCCGTAGTTGTGGATTGTCTAAGAAATTCGCGGACAGATGTTATGCACAGGATAAGAATCATTGTAATGTACTCTACTGTAGTATTTTGTTAATGCCCGTTTGCGAACCGCAGTGTTTAGCAGTGCCAAGCTGTGCTTACACATACACAGCTGACACCTGCCAGACATATAAAAATATAAACCAGATGTAATTTCTTTTCCATTTTTCTTTTCTTTTTTTTTTTTAATGGCTGTTTGCGCTGCACAAACAGGTACCTTAGTATATGTGAAGGTATACTGGCTCTGTCACTATCCAGGTAGCTAAATAGGTTGAGTCACAGCCTAAAGTATAGTAGGTCCCGGGTTCGATTTGCTGAGTAGTCATACCTTTTTAAATTTCATTATGTGCAAATGTGTGAGGTGACCTAAAGGGTGGTTTAATACAAAAGCAAATGTGTTACAAGCACCCCTTTAAACATGGTCAACAGCTCTTCACTTGTTAAGCTCTGCTGAAACATGGTTGTGCAAGTTTGTGCAATGCTTACCTCTGCTAAAAATGGTTTGAGAGATGTTCAGCAACGTGGAGCTTTTTCGAAAGTTACAGTATGACATGTAAGAGTGGGATTGCAGCCTATATTAAGGCCATTAGGCGGGAATCCTATACCATTCATTGGAGTCCTTAGTAACCTGTTGATATGCCTAGCAGTGTTGGTGAGGGAGTGCGCTTTCGGGTGCAAAGGTGGGGTGTGCAGGAGTCCAGAGTGCTTGTTGGACTCCTGGTGACTAACTATGAATCCTGGTTGCTGCAAGTCATTTACCAGGGCTCAGAATGTAAAGCTGAAGCCTGGGATTGGCTGGCCAAGGATCTTACCAGTGCTACTGGTATCCCCTGCCCTAGTGAGCAGCGTTGTCACCACTATGATGACCTGAAGCAAAGGAAGAGGGGAACCATGGACACCTAGGTCCAAGAAGCTCGGGCTGGGCAGATTCCACAGATATGCAAGTATGTTTTCTGCAACTTTACTAATATACAAGCTGAATCCGTGCTAAACTGGTATGCATAATGGTTTGCTTCTCCAACAGCTGCAGCTGAACGGGCTCAATATGTCCAGTCTCATGCAGGGCACCTGGCCAGGATGAGGGGTGAGTGTGATAAGTAGGGAAAAAAATCTAATAAATGTAGTGCACTACCCACAGTACAGTTCACGGCTGTCTTCTGGCCAGTTTGGGTCAAATAACTCTCTTTCATCCCACTCCAGGAGAAAAGTATACGGGTGAGGTAGCTCGCATTTTGGGTAGATACTGTGTGTATAGTGACATTATAAGGAACAATATTAGTAAACTTTAAAGCAGGATTGTGCTATGATAAGTAATGAGTTCAAATAACTGCAGTAGGGCTATATTCACTGCATGTGTGTTCTAATCTGACTCCAGTCAGTTGTTAAATTAAGTGCACATGTCCCTTGGAGTTGCAGCTTGTGGGTTCTACTCCCATGCCAGCCAACTAAGACACAAAAGCTGTCTAGTCTACTTAATGTACACGAACATACCTCTCAAATGTTATGATTTTTTGTAATGTAATGACAACTGCCTAATCTGTCTGGTCCTTGATTAGCAGATAAATGATTACCTGGAATACAATTTATTTGCAAATCCGTTTACAGAACACCTTGGTAGTAATGTATGAGCACAGTATGTGAAACAGTTCCCTGTAGTTGTTTACCTGCATTTGTTTGTGATTGGCCCATACTGTCCCATGCTAACAGGCTGAGGTATGTACATGCAACATCTGTACTCACACCTGAAGAAGTATGTATTAGTAGTCTGTGTATTAATATCTGTGCAATCACTAATGGTATTTTTTTCTCTGTCTCTCCCCACCCCTTATTTTCTTTAATTTTTTATTCTGATTTGATATTGATATATTCTGTTAAACTAACTGTTTTATGTTGGCCTTATGGAATATTTCATACTGGTTTGCTGTTAACGTACTTACCTTTATTTATTGTTTTGTTCCACATAATATACCTGTAATATGTATTTTGATTAATCAATATCATCTTCCATTAGGGTGTTTGCAAAATATCCCAACAACAAACAAAAACATTCCACTTATGCTGTGCTGATGATGCCATAAGAAGTTTGAAACATGCATGTCCACAGCTAGTGGGATTTGGCTTTATTGGCCTGAATCTGTCCAGAAATAGACTTAAAAAGAAAAAAAGAAGTCATGTACATTCAGAATTGCCATATACCTGAAACACCCAATGTCCTTAAAGGGTCACTTGCATATATCCCATGTTGCCTCTAATACAACAGGTTTAAGGAATCACACAGTGGAAAGTCCAGCCTTGCTAGATTTTTCTTTTGGCTTTTAACATTTTGGGATCGGGAACATGAAGGACTGTTTAGGGACTGTAGATACCTGGGCAATTACCCATATCAATGCAGTAGAAGTGAGGGCTGTCATGTCTCTTCTGTCATTTCTTGATAGTCTCCATAGAAGTCTTGTCCATTAAGGCAAGTATGGCTTTTGCCTGGTACATCAACAATTAAGGGGAACTCTTAGCCACTTTTATCAGATATTCATAAGGATATAGCACTTTGCCATCAATTCTTACTGCTTTCTGGCGGTGAGGCATGAGTTCACTACCAGACAAGCTCAGTTATTGCCTTCTCTTGGGTCTCCTGAATGGTCACTGAAGTAATCTGCTGCCAAAAAAGATCTTACCTCTATGGGGATCCACTGTATGCAACTTGTTAGCTACTCTCCATGCCAAATGTTCTTCCACTTGGATTGTTTTATTCCCTTGCGGGTGTTTGGTGAGGGATGATGGTGTCTCTGTGAGCAATGGCCACCTTTCATAGTTTTCCTATTTCTTATTGAAGTTCATCTTAGAAGCTAACCTTTTTTTTTTTCCAAAACCAAGATGATGCTCTTTTCTGGCCCAGACAGAGTTTCTCATCTATCCCTTTCATCCTGCCAAAACTTTTTCTGACTCTTAAGGATGCTGCGTTTAGCACCTAAAGCAGATGGCTGTGCTGTTCTTCTTCTCATGACCTGTTAAACAAATCTTCAGGCCTTCTCAAGAGACTAATATCCAGCATTATTGCTGTTTAAAAGCCATCCACCCAAGAGACATGCTTGTAATGCACAGACTTAGTATTTATTTATTTTGAGCTGCCAGCAAGAGAGCATGAATAGACTTTTTCTTGATCCCCTTTGCTGTTTACCAGTTCCAGAGCCACATTATCTGTGTGCGCCAGAAACCTGTTTCCTCCGCTGACCAGTTAAAGATTCTAAGGTTGAAAGATGCAATATTCTAATTTTGTGAATTTTGTTTCTGTGTACTTTAGCCCCGAGGTACTTGGTAGAGCATATCTGATCAGACTTGCTGTTTGTGTCTGAAGTTAAGCACTGCACTAGCAGTTTTTATAGTTTTCATAGCTATTCTAGACACACATGATGCTTTTTACCACATGCCATTACTAAGTAGGCTGATATTTTTAAATCTGTGCTTTACAGTTTATGAAATGAATGTAGCCATATTATTGTAAGGAAACTGTAGGTAATGCTGGTAATGGAATGAGTTGAAGTTAGCCAAGTTGACACTTCAGTGAAGTTACTGTACTTGTGTACGTGTGTATCAGTTTTACTCCTCTTTTGTTCCTCCTCTTTCTTTTAAAGAAGAGCATGAAGCCAAAGGAAACTCTGACATTTAAAGTTAATGAAGGAACAATATTTTTTTCTTTGGATTAATGTAAACTGAGTCATAGCATTGACCATCTTTTAGGCTCATTACTTTGATTCAAAGTTCTTGTGTTATTGCTGAACTCTGGCTAATTGAAGCCTTTGGCTTTCTCCAGTAGTTTTCAGACTTGTGTCTGCCCATCAAAGCAACTTTCTCCTTCATCCTCCCAGACTCTTCTTATTCTTGTTCTTTCGGCTTTTCCCGGTTAGGGGTCGCCACAGCGGATCATCTGTCCGCTCATGATTGGCAGTGGAGTTTTACAGTGTCGAGTTGCCAGCCTGGCGCCCAAACTTCCACAGAAGGGACACAAACACACACACAGACACACACACACACACACACAGACACACACACACAGACACACACACACAGACACACACACACACACTCACACCTAAGGGCCAATTTGGAGTGTCCAATCCACCTACTGCATGTCTTTGGGATGTGGGAGGAAACCGGAGCACTTGCAGGAAACCACGCGACCACATGGAGGACATGCAGACTCCGCACAGAAGGCACCCCAGCCGAGAATCAAACCGGAGAACCTCTTGCTGTGAGGCAACAACGCTAACCGCTGCACCACCATGGCCGCTATATGTTAACCTGTTCTCTGCTTTGTCATGACCTATACAGTGCTTTTTTGAGTATCAGTATATCTGCACTTCTACTGAGGATCAAATATTTTAACCCTTTTTTGTGCAACCACTAAAGTTCCCTTCAGCCCCAGCTGTGTTGGTCCTGTTACTTTTTGTGCCAGTTCTAGTGCCTCCATCTGCCATTGGCACATGGACTTTGCTTCAGGCACCTGAAATTGGCATTGGTGTCAATGCACTTAACACTGTTATGCACCTTGCTGTCATTAGCATTGGAGACCTTTGCATACCTCTCAACCTCCTAAAGCAAGAAATTTGGACAAAGCCACAAACACTCTCCCAAATGTACAACAAAATCTGGAAGATTTGGTATTTTTTGCTTGGAAATGTTTACGTAGATATTTCATACCCCAGGTAGACAGCAAATGTTGGAGGTGTGACGGTGAAGAAAGAGGTGATTGGAAACCTGTTTTCTAGGAGTGCAGTGAGTTGGCGGACTTTAAGGATTTCCTATGGGATGCATGGTCTGAGATGATGGGTGGGCAGATTGGTGTGACGAGGGAGATGATTTTTCTGAGCTATGATAGAGATTCAGAATTGCCTAGAGATGGTAAGGCCTTGCTGTCTTTAATTATGGTGGCTGCCAAGAAAACAATTATAAGAAAATGGAAATCAAAATCTAAACCAACTATATTAGAAGTAGTGCATATAGTAACAGAAACAACTGGAACTGAGATCTTTAGAAAAAGGTATGAGCAAACTACATAGGAAAAATGGTAATTGTGGGAATACATACAGGAGAGGAATGAGGTTTAAAAGAAGGCAGGACTTAAAATGAACTGTGTAATGTTTGAATGAAAATGATTGGGTAAATTATAAGTGATTTGATTTATAATGTTTGCAACTGGAAGTGTGTCACTATGGTTTGTGATGTAAAATGATTGCAGCTAGGATTGTGTTAGTGTGGTTTGTTTTCATGTATAGAAATGTATGATTGCTTATGTCGTAAGTGACGGTTTAATAAAGATGTTCCTTTAAAAAAGGGGGGGGGGCAGGAATTTAATAATTAATCATTTATGTAATGTTGCCTAGGTTATATGATGTATAGTAATATATGTGACACACAATATTTGTTAATTTTAACATGTTAGGCACGTTATTACTTTTATATAAAATGTAAATGTGCCTATGTCACAAGCGATTATTCAGTAAAGGTGTTTTAAAAAAAAAAAAAAAAAAGCCACAAATAATGGGGGGGGCGGCAAAGGCCCAAAAATAGGAACACTTTTTAAGTATTGCTGTTACAAACTTAGAAAGTTGATGGAATAAAATGTTTTGCATTAGCATGAATTTTCTGAAGGACATTAATTCCGAAAATAAATGTCTGCCATTATTTTTTGACTTCAGTCCTCAATGATTTGCCAGTGATTTGCAAAGGAAAATACAATTTTATGAGAAACGGACCAAAAATGAGTAAAAAATCTGGAAATTCTGCGAAAATCTGGACAACTGAGAGCTATGGTCTTTTGCTTCAAGGAGATTGGGGTCTGTCAACACCAGTGAACTCCTTGACAACAAGGGGACTTGTGTGTTCAGTGATGACCTCTTTCACTTACTGGATAACCTTAGGATCAATGTTCATATCACAGACAAAGATGTTAGAGAGACTACCTGTCAGATCTGATGCTTTGAATGTCATTATTGATCATGGATGGGTCCACGGATCCAACCCTCGGATCCTAGCCGGCAAAAGTGAGTGATAGCTGACTAGCTCAAGCTCCTCCCTTCTCCTACTACCCATGATACCCAGATCTCATTTGCCATGGTCATGAATGGTCAGTTCCTGAGCTTGAGCAAGCAGTTTGTGAAGTATTTTTATCTTTTAAGGTTTTTTCTTACCTTTTTCCCTATCTAGCCTAGTTTTAGAGTTTTTAGTGCTGTAGTGTTCTTTTTAGTGTAGTTTAGTTTAATACTACGTTCCCTCCCTTCTGTGTAGTGTGTCGCTGGCATTGGGTCCCTTCCCGCCTTTTTCTCCTCTCTCTACTATTTTTTTCTTTTGTGGAGTATATGTATATTTGTGCGGAGTTTGTTGTGTGCAGATATGGCTGAGAAGCCTTTGGGTTTTAGACGTTTCTCCTCATGTGGTCAGAAGCTGGCTCCCGCTGACCCACATGAGGTATGTCTACCGTCTAAGAGAGTCCCATTTAGAGATTGACTGCGATATCTGTGCAGGCTTCAATCCCCGGGCTCTCCTAGACTGTAGGAATAAGCTTTTGCTTAAGGGCTTAGCTTCAGGGGGTCCCTTGGTCTTGGGATCACCCTCAAAGGTGCCCTTGGATCCCAAGAGGAAACGCTGTTCCTCGAAGGACCATTCTTCAAAACGGCCGAGGCTCTTGGATCCAAGTAACCCGGATCCGAGTGCCGCCCCAGGAGCTTCAGCTCAGAGAGCCTCGGTCTCTAGCATCAGATCAGACTTCTTCAGGACTAGTAAGGTCTCCGATCTAACCAAGGGGGCTAGGTCTCGGTCTGCTGCAATGGCTTTGTCGGATCCGATGGTTCCACTCCAGGCTGGCTCGGATCAGTCGGCTCAGTCAGCATCCCTGGTTCCATTGGCCCCTTCAGATCAGACTGAGGCCATAGTTATTGTAGAATCCCCGGTCCGTCCTAGGCCCTCAGACCTGAAGAGGTCCAACAGACCCTGTTCTAGGGACCGTAGGCTTTCCACCCACTCGGGACACTCCTCTGTTTCCTCTAGGTCCACCAGGAGTTTACTCTCCTCGGACATAGACAAAATGATGAGCTTTCTTAAAGCCCAAATGGAACTGGGTCTTCTCCTGTTCCCTGCTCCTCTCTCCTCGACCGACTCCAGAGAGCTTGGTGCCCCAGGTTCAGAGCTCTGTGAAGGAGCGTCAGTTGGCATTGGGCAGTACCCCTGCTCCCACACCTCCTTGGTCCCTGGTGGAGTCGACTAATTTTCCCTCTGAGTTGGCCTTGCCTCGAGCCCCAGATGTTCACCCGGGCTACTGAGGGGCGAGTTCTGGTCAAGAATTATTGGCCTGTTCTCTCCCTTGGGGGCTTCGGCCTTTGATAGCTCGGGACCAATATCCGGGGTTGTGGGTACTGGGCCAGGGTCCCCCTTTTTGCCCCACACAGCCTTGGAGTGCACTTCATTCAGTACCTTGCTTGTTCGGGTGATAGAGGACTGCGTCCAGTTGGTCGACTTTCTCCTCCTCAACTCTGAATCCTGTATTACCCGGTTCTGTGTTGGCTGCGAGCCCTAGTCTTTTTGGTCCAGAGTCAACCATCCTGAGATCACTTTCAGAGGGGAGTTGCCCTCTTTGGGGTCCCCTCCTCCTCGGAGTCCTCCACAGGGCCCCTGGCAGAGGACCCTCCTCAGAAGAGGTCATCCAAGAGGAGGCACCTTGACTCCCCTAGGGAGTCTTTGACAGATGACACAGACTTCCTCGGGCAGAAGTCTGGAGGACCCATCCCCTTCATTGAAATGTCCTTTGGTGACACCCTAGAAATCCTTAGAGAGGGGCGGTTGGCCTCCCTCAGCCCTGTCTTCTGAGGAGCGGGCCCATCTACCTCCTGGGTATCCCCCTGTGGATGAGTTGGTCCAGTTCGTGGCCAACAGGGCTTGGAAGGAGCCGGACACAGTAGAACCGGTGCCCAAGAGGGCAGGCAAGTTCCTTAGCCCCCTGAAAGAGATGCCCTTCTGGAGCAAAGGTGTACTGGTGGATGGTGTTGTGGTTTCCGCTGCCACCAAGAAGGCGCTCACTGAACAGAACTTCTCGATCCATCCCCCTAACGGGGAGTCTAGGGCGATAGACCGATTTGGGAAGTGCAGTTATGCTTCAACCACATTTGGACTGAGGATAGCTAACTACATGGCACATTTCACCCGGCAGCAAAGGGATTTGGTGTCAGAGCTTTCCACTTCCCTTTCAGAGTTATTGACTCCAGAGAACTTGAAAGTGGTATCTCCGAAGTTCGCTGCTCTCACCTCCCTAGCCAGTGCTTTGATGAGATTGATCTTTAACTTGGCTGAGGCCACCCCACGAGCGGCAGGTACAGGCATTGCCATCAGGTGCCATGCCTGACTCCGCCTATGCGGATTTGCAAAACACTTGAAGGCGGCCTTCACTAATGCCCCTTTTGATGGGTCCACCCTCTTCTGCCCCTCAGTCATGGATACTTTGACCTGCAGTGAGCAGGAAGGTAAGACATTGCCATCCATTGGGATAAAGTTTTCTACTCCCCAATGGTCCTTTTCTAAGACAGAGAGGGGCAGTAAAAAGTTGTGGTTCCGTAAGATGCAGTCTTCGCTCCTCAGGAATCCTCCTCTTCTGGCTGGGGGAGAGGATTTGACAACAGGAATTGCCCTAGAGGCAGAGGGGGTCCACAAAATCAGGGCTTTTGAGAATCTTTCTTGGAAAAGCCCCAGCAGCGCCCTGAGGTGCTGCCCAACTGTCCTGCCCTGGAGGCAGTTGGGATTGTATTTCCCTGCACCAACTGGCCTGTGCCACTATCACCTCAGACCGGTGGGTGCTAAATATTGTGTCCAAGGGTTATATCATACCGTTGGATTCCCCCCCAATTCAGAAGTCACTCCCAGATGTTCCACCCCACGAAAGGGAGTTGGCTCTTGCAAAAGTCCGCAACCTCATTCAAAAAAGGACCATCCAAAGGGTCCCAGCAGGACAGCAAGAATCCGGAACTTACTCTCGCTTCTTTTTAGTGCCGAAATGAACAGGGGACCTGCATCCCATCCTGGACCTCAGTTGACTGAATCGTTCCGTCAGGAAGTCAAAGTTCTAGATGGTCACTGTTCAGTCTATTCTGCCACTTCGGAGCAAGGATGACTGGATGTGCTCCATAGATCTCAAGGACGCATATTGTCCTATCAAAGTAGACGCTCCAGGAGATTCCTGCACTTCTGGCTGGGGGCCAATCACTATTGGTTCAGGACCCTGCCCTTCAGCCTCACGTCAGCCCCCTCAGTGTTCACCAAATGTATTGCAGTGGTCGCAGCCCATCTACGGCTACAATGATTTGATGTCTTTCCGTACCTGGGCGATTGACTCTTTACAGCTCCCACAAAGCATCTTCTCTTTCAGGCAATGGATTTCACCCTGAATCTATTCCAAGACCTAGGAATTGCAGTGAATTTTCTGAAGTCACTATCTCCCCTTGTCAAAGACTGGAATTTATAGGGATGGTTCTTGATAGTGTTTGAGACTGCGGCTACTGCGGCTCTTTCCCACAGCAGAGTGGCTACAATCCAGCAGCAGGTACACTCCATTTTGGTCCGAGAACGAGTTCTTACCCATTTTGTTCTTCAAGTCCTGGGGTCAATGGTTGCAGCCATCCAATTGTTTCCCCTTGCCAAGTTCCACATATGGATGCTCCAGTGGACTCTGGCAGTACAGTGGTCCCCGTGTCTTCAGCCCATGTCATCTGCCAACACCACTTGTCTTGGTGGGTCCAGACCTAAGATTTTCTGTTGGGAAGACCCTTTAGCCTACCCTTGTCCCAAGCCACAGTGAACCTTCAGAGACCAAGTTGCACATCAGTGTCCTCGAGATGAGAGCGGTCCTACTAACATTGCAAGCCTTCCAGGATCTCCTCCCTCTGGGGACGGTAACCATTCAGACAGACAACATGGTGGTGGTCTGGTATGTCAACAAGCAAGGGAGGGACACTATCTCACCCTCTGTGTAGAGAGGCCATGAGAGTTTCGGTATGGGCGATGACCTCGGGCTGCTTTCTCCTTGCAACACACATGTCCGACGTGGTCCTACTCCACATGTCTGCCAGCATGTTGGACAATC
Source organism: Protopterus annectens (assembly GCF_019279795.1). Classification (NCBI taxonomy): domain Eukaryota; kingdom Metazoa; phylum Chordata; order Ceratodontiformes; family Protopteridae; genus Protopterus; species Protopterus annectens. The sequence goes on along the minus strand of NC_056725.1, from coordinate 160,263,000 downwards.
AGTGGTGAATTGGATCTTCAGGAGATGGGGGTCTTCCTGCTGCTATCGGTTTGTCTCAGGACAGTCACAAGTGCAGCACCTTTTTTGCCTTGATCCCTCCTCTGGGGGAGTCCCCTCAGGGGATGCTCTGATTCATGATTGGCCGCAGGGTCTCTTTTATTCCTATCCCCCAGTTCCTCTTTTTCCCAAAGTTCTGCAGAAAGTCCAGCACCTGAAACCTCAACTCCTCATTGCCCCCTTTTGGCCTCGACAGACATGGTTCTTCCTCCTCTGGTCTCATCTGAAATATCCTCGTTGGATATTGGAGCCTGCTTCGGATCTTATCTCCCACCCAGGGGGACTTTCCCCTCCCAATTTCAAGTCCTTGAGACTGACAGCCTGGTTCCTCCAGTTCTGGTGATCCTCAACCAAACAGAGTTGCTTTCCCTGGTGAAGGGTATTATTTTGGCTTCCCAGAAGCCATCTACCAAGAAAGTCTACCTCAGAAAATGAAAGAGGTTTTCCATTTGGGCTCATCAGAGGGATATAGATCCCTTTTCAGCCCCCATTTCTGCAATCTTATCCTTTCGGATCTTTTTTAACAAGGATCAAGTTTTTCTACGATTAAGCTCTACTTGATAGCTATATCCAACTTTCATATGGACGTTGGTCCTGTATTTTCTTACAGATTGCCTAAAGCTTTTCTAAAGGGAGTGTTCTTACTTCGGCCACCCTCAAAGGACCCTTCTCCTCCATGTGTTGCAGTCTTTGACCCTTCCTCCTTTTGAACCTGCTACGATGTGCAATATCAAGTTGTTGTCTTGGAAGACCACTCTCCTGGTAGCTGTCACGTCTGCCAAGAGTTTCTGAGTTAAAAGCCCTCTGTATCAAACCTTTTATGGTTTTCCATAAGGATAGGGTTGCTCTTAGAACCAGTCCTTCCTTTATTTCCAAGGTGGCTTCAGAAAATAACCTAAACCAGTTTATACAGCTTCCATTTTTTCCCCAATTTTTCTAATAAAGAAGAATATCAGCTGCATTGCCTAGACGTGCATAGGCAGCTGCGTTTCTACCTGAACAGGACTGAAGAATTTTGAAGATCAGACTAACTTTTTGTGGCATTGTCGCAGAACAGGAGAGGCAAAGCCATTTCCAATGTCTCCATTTCTCATTGGATTGTTTCCTGCATAGGTCACGCTTATCAGATTAATCGCAAGGATCTTCCCAGGCTTCTTAAGGCCCATTCTACTAGGTCTGTAGCTACATCCTCTGCCTTTTGAGCCAGAACATCATTGGATGACATTGCACTATAAATTAGACCTGGTGTCTAGAGGTAGGGCATCCTTTGGTCGTGCTGTGCTTTGGCACGTCCTTACTTGAGGCCTCACAGCAAGGAATATGCTTGTGCTGTGCTGATGAGGTCATAACGCCGAAATATGCATATCCACAGCTAGTGGGCTTTGGCTTTATTGGCTTGAAATTGTCCATTAAAATGACGAAACAAGTCATGGGCATTCAGAATCGCCAATTTAGCTGAAATACCTGATGTTCATAAGGGTCATTTGCATATATCCTACGTGCCTCTGATACCAGACGTTTGGGAGGTCACTTAGTGGAAGTTCTAGTCTTGCTGGAGTTTTCAATTTGTTTTTACTGATTGGTTTTTCAGTGACCTTCTCACTTAATGTTTTAGAAGGTGTAACTGAAGGTAATTTTATTGAAGATCTGACTTAACCAGGGACAAGGGATACCAGGGGAGAAGTATATTAAGCTATATTTAAGACCAGGTCAGGAATGTAATGCCCTGTAGTGGGTTTAACAATCTGATCCAGGGAGTTTGTTAAATCCTAAGAACTTTTGGGTATATCCTACATTTGTAGGTATAGGACTCCAGTTTATTCAGGGGTAGTCAAACTCCCTATAAACCCCATTATTTTTGGGAGATCTTGAGTACAGTTAGGAATCTTGCATGATTTTCAGAGGACGTAGAGAAGTTGTCCTGTGACATGCTACAAACAGATGACTAGTCCTGTTTAATGTGATTTCTTGTTCAAGGAGTTCCATTTGGGCCACTGAGGATCTGTGTAGAGGTGATGGGCTCCATTACAAATGTGGAGCCATGCCCTCTGGTGTGATAGAGGGACGAAGCCCTGATTATGACCCAGGCAACCTAGGTTCGATTAGCGGCTCTGACAACTCACCGAATGCTAGGGATGGATGGGTGCTATCCAGGGAGGGTGGCTGGTAATATGGGCGTCTCCCACAATCTTCCCTGGTGAAGATTGGGGTTGCCATGAATGGAAGTTGTAATCTCAAGCTGTTGTGGGTGAGCATGGCTGAGCTATTGCAGAAGCCAGATGGAACACAGCAGTGACCCACATTGCATGCCTGCCTCTTCAGATGCAACCTTAGTCAGTGTGTGTGGGCAGGTCATAACAGAACTCTACCCCCCCCCCCCCATGATAATGACAGTTTGACCCCATCCCCAGGACATCCTTAGGATCCATGCTGGCTCTGCAGAAATACTGTTAGTCTGGGGGGGTGGAGTGGAGCAGCTGGTAGACCAATGTATGTGGGACACTGGGACATCTGTCTGAAGGTAAAGGTGACCAAAAACTTGTATTACAAAAAAAAATGGAAAGACCTCTCAAGAAATGTATTTTTGCAAAGCAACAATGAGATTTCTCGTTAAGGTGGTAAACAGTCCAAATAATAAACCAAAGCCACCAAATAGCATAGCTAAGAGGTAGTCATTATAATGAAAATGTTCCTGTCTGTTTTTTAAGATAAGTCAGTTGACAGTTACAATAATGTTCAGCAGATTATAAGCAATAAATGAAAATTGTTATATAGTAGGAACACAACCTTTTTTTTAATTGAGTCTTAAAGATATGTTGCAAAATGTCGCTACTTTTATAGAACCTGCTGTTACTAATAGGGTTAAAGGGAAGTAGATTCATTTTGGAAGGGCCAGGTATTAGTTTTGAGCGCCTAGACTGAACCTTCAGTAGCAATTATTTCAGTTGTAATTCTCAAGGGGTGTAGTGTATGTTAGTAGGTGTTCAGGTTGTCAGGCTTTTTATGTGGGGATGACTGCCAGGACCTTATGTAATCAAAACAAGTTATTTTAATAATGCTTTATTAAACATTCCAGTGAGTGTAAACCTTATAAAAAGTTTTTATTTTTTATTGTTGGATGATTTTGTTTACATTCAAGGGGACAAGAATTTAAGATCAGATTAGAAATCAGTGACTGAATGGCAGTTAAAACTTTGAGTCGATTGTTTTCTTGGTTTGAGTGACACCATTAATAAATGTCTTGAAATCAGAAGGTTGAAGAATCGATTTTAGGTATGTCATGCATTTTAATGTTTTGTTCTGCTTTTTTTACTCAAATTGTTGCCTTTGTTTACGACAAATCATGTGACATATTTTATTTTTTTTTTTTTAATTATCAGATGTTTTCTGATGAAGTCTATGTTAAGATGAAAGAGGAGATTAAAGTGGTTTATGGTAAAAGTTTTATTAATAGAGACTTTATTTGATGTCTTAGTTATGCTATTTGGTAGGTTTTGGTTTATTATTAAATATGTTTTCATTGACGTGTGTGTGTGTGTGTGTGTGTGTGTGTGTGTGTGTGTGTGTGTGTGTGTGTGTCTGGCTGGCAAGACGTGAGACAGAGGACTAATTCTCTGAGACTGGTTCGTTGGCTTTGTCACTCTTTTTCCAGTTTAATAACATTGTTGAATTTATTGCCTACATTTGATGGTGCTCTGAAAGGTATCAGATTGACTACTGCCCAGAAAAGGGGAGAGCAAACTTTAAAGCTAATTTTGGTTTCATTGTTATAATAACTTTGAGAGAACTTAAAACATAAGCATGTCAATTTTAATCTTTTCCGTAACTCTCTTGAATTTTGCTCAGTCAGGTCTATAAAGCTTTTTGAACCCCATCTAATTACATGCATAATATAGGGAACTATGCTCTCTCTCTTTTTCTCTGACCAGTTTTGAGTGTTGCACCACTTAACTACTTAAAGCAGAGCAAGGGAACGACTTGTCTGATTGATGATAAAATATTTGTCTCCCCATTCACTGGGTCCTGGCTAGTGACTCCCCTTCCTTCATTCAATCAGGCCATTTATTCCTCTGTCTTGAGTTAGTGCTAGGCATTTTCCAGCTCTAGCAATAGAGCCCTATGCCCATTCATTCCCTGGATGGAGGCCCTTAATCAGACTGTTGGTTTCCTCTAAGAAACAAGGGTCAGTTGGTACTGAGCAGGCTAGACTGCTGGACCCCCACAGGGCTCCTGATCCATGTGTTGGCGTCCTAGAGTTAGGGCTGCAAACTATACTAATCCCTGGACCCTAGGCAGCGCGCAGTCTGCAGACCCGAGCCTTGTGGTACAATACTTGGTGCTTTCTGTAGGTATCATTCAGGTGGTTAGTCAGAACTACTTTACTCTTGCTCAGGATGGGTGAGCCAATAAATAGCTATTTACTCCCAACGTCTCTGGCCTGCTCCCTCCAGTGATCATGCTGTTAGCTGAACACGGGTCGTCTGGGTCACATCCTTCTGCACCGTACAGAGTGGGTATTGTGTTTGTTATAACCAACCTGTATCAGGAGGAATTGATCTCATTTTTGGACAGCTATTTTAAGCTTTCTCTGTGGAATGAATTTGCCTGTTTTGTAGATTACTGCATATTGGGGTTTGTACTAAGTCTTGTTTTCATTCACTGACTCATTTAAGGGTGAAAGGTGTTGCGTCTAAGAACTGGCTTATAAGCTAATTTAGATAACTTGACTGGTTATGTCACTGCAGAAACTTAATACATTTAAAATCCTGAGAATTAATCTGTAATGTGAAAAGATGATCACCTGGACCATGTGGGGCAAGGATCTGGTCACCTTTTATGTAACACTGGTATACTACATCATTGTAGCTTGTATAATGTGAGGACTAACTGAGTAATGAGCAAATGTAAATATGAAGAAGAGAATACATGAAAAAATAGCATATATGTTAAGGCTTTAGAATCGCAAGGTCTCCTTGTAGGAATGGGTGCCTAGCAGCATTCTTTGTTATAAACAAATGAGACATTGCAGAAAAGCAGTGTTATCCAGAGATTACTTTAGAGGTAGTACAAAGTTGGCAAATCTAAACAGATGAATGGCAATACGAAAAGAACTTATGAGTGAGAAATGTACTGGACAAGGATGGTGTTAGCCAGATGAAGGATAAAGCTGGAGATCTTTGAAAATGAACAACAGGGTGCTAGGGACTGACAGCAGAGGTCTGCTGCTCTTAATCGGGGAAATGTCAGCTGTTTATTTCTGAAATGAAAAAATAATCCAATGAATACTTAATTGCAATAACTGCAAAATGAACAGATCCTTTTAAGAATATCATCTAGGATGCGTGGTATGTGGACTCTAACCTCAGAATATCTGTAGGCAGTCCAGTGTTGACCAGTATCGTATACTTAATTGGTTCCAATTACTTACATACAGTACATGTGCTCCTGTTGTGGAACTCCTTTCCATGGCATGCATTAGAGACGTGCACACAAAACGCACTCTATCCTGTACTTTTGCATAAATCTCTGCCTTTCTGAAGCAGTATTTTTTCCCCAATATTGTAGTACAGTAGCATGTTTTGTTTTGTGTTTAGCATGTGCATATGTTTGGCATGAGTTGCATATGTTTTCTTAAATCGTTGCCATAATGTGAAACAGCCAGTGCGTATACTTTTGGTTATATATGTAATTGAATATAAATGCATTCTATATATGTAAAAAAATACATGCATGTATATACATACCTATACGTATAGTGTCTTGAGATAGATGTTGTTTGGCTCTGGCAGTGTACCCTAAAGGAATTTTTCTGTTTAAATGTGCACTGCAGCTTTTATGTGACTGTGTTTGCAGTTTATAAAATTTACCTTCTTTGGATGTTGTGCTGTGCTGTGCTTCTATGTATCTTTTAACATGACTTTAGAATATATGGGATTCATCATTTGAGTGTGGTGCTTGGCTGCCTTACTGATTTAAATGAAACATGTAGATTACGTAACTATGGCACATATCCAAATGTGTTTTTATCTGGGTCTGGCACCTACAGCCTTTTTCACATCATATTTTAACGTTTCCTTGGCTTTAAAATGTATGTAAGCAGCAAACCTTGCTTATAATTGGTTACTGGAAGGAGGAAGTCGTGGTGTCAGTTACTATGGTTGCCATTTAAAGGTTCTGTTCAGCAAACAGATTTGCTGTGTGACCATGCCTGCTCAAAACTTGGTTTGTGAATTGTTGGAATATTCCCAGTTTTCAGAATGCTGAAAATTCTCCGAAATGTGGTGAAAGTATATTTGGTCTTTGAAGGCATCTGAAGTGCACAGACACATCTGGTTGATGTAAGTGCAGAGTTCAGAAATGATATGATCTGACCTCAGAATTTTGGGTTGAGGAGATTGGCCAGGGAACTGTAGTAAAAATGGAAGTTGGAAGGAGCCAGAGTTTGTGGAAGCATTTATGCAGAGGCAAGGGAATTTCTGTAGTTGAATTAGCTACACTAAATGTGCAGGCATTTTTCCAGAGCAATTTGGGTCAGTGCTGTACTGATGGAATAGTTTGCCTGGTTTTGTTCGCTGCTGTCTGTTTCAGTTCACACATGCTTTTTCACAGTCAAGTAAAGCATCAGTACATATTAGCCATTTTTTTCCCCAACACCTTTATTGGATTATCAGTTGTGACATGGACAAATGTATATTTATCAACAACGACCACAAAGAATATTAAATTCATGAAAGTTGAGCTGTTTCTCACTGGTATTTCTTTGTGGTCGTTGTTGCTATATCAATTTCAGTTCGTGGTGTTGTAAAAAAATTTATATTTATCCCCTTTCAGATTCCATTCCATAACATGTGCAGTGAGGAAAAGATGTTTTAAACCTGCTAGAAAAGAAAGTCAGTTGTGGGGTCCCACTAGACCAGCAAGAGCTAGACTTCTGTTCTAGATTCTTTTTGGTTCCCAAGATGGCACAGGACTTCATGCCCATTCTCAGCCTTAGCAGCCTGAGTCAAGTTTATCCAAGAGTGTCCCCTCAAAAGCTCTATGCCTATCCATTCTGCCACATTTGCAAGAAGGAAATTGGTAGTGGTCTTTGGACCTCTGAGAGGCCTGTCTACACATCACATTTTCAGAGGAGTTGAGGTGATGTCTTCACTTTCACTTTCACTTCCACAAAGGAGCCAGCCATAATCTGTTTTGATACCTTCCATTTGGTGTTACTTGGCACTCAGATCCAGTAATCCCCAAGTTCATGGCAGTGGTTGCAGCACATCGTAGACTGCAGGGAACCACTGTCTTTTCATGCCTAGATGACAGACTACTGGTTGGCTCAAGTTACTATGAAAAGTCTCGATGCTTTGAGGCACTATCTCTAATTCTGTTTCAGTCTTTAGGGATATCACTAAACATTGCAGTGTTCCAGCTGATGGCCACACAGCTCATTGCATGCAACATAGACACTGACAAAGCATTTCTTCCACTGTACAAGAATTCCGCTTCTACAGGCAGTGGTCTAATAAATTATTAATCAAGAGGTGACAACAACACTATCTCTGAGTGTTGGGTCTTGTAGCAGTATCTGTTGACAAAATTCCCAGTGCCCAGTATTGCAGTGGATACTTTGGATACAAGGGAATCATCTGTTGGATCCATTCAGTTTCTCCAACAAAATATCCAGGTTGCAACAGGATGAAATGAAGTTGTGGATTCATGACCTGGTTCTGGGCAGAGATTTCCAAGCCAGTATCTCATTTCTGATTGTTAGCACCAGTTACTCCTTTGTGGTGGGAGGCATTGTCAGCATCTAATCATTCAAAGATCTTGGACACGGGCCAACTTGCAGGTCAGTGGTTTGAAAATGAGTGCAGTCCTGACTGTGCCATTGTTTCAAGACTCAGTAACCCATGATGTTGCCATTTATTCTGACAATATGGCATTTGTTTGGTACATGAACAAAGGGACACCGGTTCTTATAAACTGTGCTAGGAGACTGAGTGGGCCTTTGCATGCAGTTCCTTTATAATAGCAGTATATGTTCCAAGACGAGCCAAGTTTTCAGTAGATAGACTGACATTGCTTGGTACCTTTTGTGTGATCTCTTGGCCAGTCTGTAGTTAGGACTATGCTCTGGCACTGGAGAAAACCTATGCTCTGGCACTGGAGAAAACCTTTCTGTAACCTTCTTGCATCCTAGTCTTATTCCAGAGGCAGTGACCTTTTCAGCACAGGGGAGAATGTAACAGAGCTGCTGTTGTGCAGAAGTGGCCCCAGGTCTTTTTTGTGCCGCTTCCATTTCCCATAATGGTGAAGTCTTATTGTGATAGCTAAACTGTGACCCCAACAATTGTTCCTCTTGCATGACTTCTTTCTGGACAAGTCCTTCCGTCTGAGTCCAACCAGACATCTGCTGGGCAAGCCCCACCCAAACTTTCACTCCATAGGTTTCACTAGTATGGTTTCTCCAGTAATACAAACACCAAGGGATTTTTCATATACTGACAAGGTGATCCAAATGACCTATGAGAGGAAAATGTATTAAAAGTCCATCTGGAATGTCAAATGGGGTTACTTCCTTTCACATCTTTGGTTCCTTCTGTTTTGAAATACCTGTCTCATTTTTTAATCTTACAAATATATGGGAAAATGAATTTTAAAATTTTCCATTTCATTTATTTCTGTGGAAACGCAGCCATTTAATCTGCCAATTGTATTCTTTCCATTCTAAGATTTTTCTGAAACCTTTCCCAAGTCCTGATTCTGTACATTTAATATTAACTTGAAATCTGAAAAGTTTTGATACACTTTGGAATGCCCACACAGGCATTATTCTTCCTGCCTGTGTTATTAGCATACGTATGTTCATGCATGTGCTGCTGCATCGTGCATGTTCTTCCAGCATAAAATGCATGACAGGAATTGTATCTAGATAAGTAACATTTCTGGTATGTCCTATTGTTTACCTCTGTAGTGAATACAAAGCTACACTAGATGCGATCACCATATCTGAACATTCCCTTTAACTGAGGTGCAGTTTTCTGGGAAGACTTTCCTTTCTGTTTGGGATATCCCCTACCATTTGAGACATTTTGAATGTTACTAAGAATTTTCCCGTTATTCGTTAATATACCTGGAATCTTCTATATATCAGTGACTGCTTTAATTTTATAGACCTAATTTTTGACTTGTCTTTTTTAAGCCTGGCCTGTATTGAGGTATCTTTTAAATCAATCTCTCTTAAAGCCCTTGATTTATGTAGATCAGTGTGTGTGTCTGTATCTTTAAGAAGCTACCCAAGGGCTTGCACAAGTGTATAAATACCGAGCACTTGTGAGTCTGACTGCCATTTTGTAGTAAGCTGTTGAGATGTAAGCATGTATGTATGCAAGGTCTGTCTGTTAACCAGTTCGTTTATATTTTGTGATGTTGCTATCCATCCTGATGTTTCTGTGTATTAAAATATCTAAACGAAATACCGTGCCTGCTTGTCATCTATGTTAGAGAAGGACGAGTAACATGGAGTTAGAAGCAGCATGTCTAAAGAGACATGAGGTTTGAAGAAGAATGTCCAAAACAATTTACTGCCAGAAAGAGTTCCAGTTTCTTCCACATACGTTTGAGGGGCACCCAGTTGGCCCTGGAGGAATATAAAAGAGTGAATCATCCCTATTGTAAGCATAATTCGCAAAACGGGTCAGAAACAAATTTCAGATTTCAAAACGGGTCAGAAACTTGCTCAAAATGATTTCTTATTTGCAAAATATGAAACTAGGCATACAGAACGCTCTAAACGATTTTCGAGTAACCGGTATGTCAGATAGTGATAAAAATATTCAAATCGCTGTGGAAAATGTGTGAAATAGTCAGAATTGCATAAAATGAATAAAATAAAAGGAAAATACTACATTTTTGCTAATCATGTATTTTTCATTTTAAAGATGTCAGAGTTTTCAGAAGCGTATAAAGTGTTTGCATGTTTGTCCAGTATTACAGTAAAGTTGTTTTGCAAAATATAGCCATTACAGATCATATTTCTCAAAGTAAAGTATTTCAGAGAGTTTATTGTGCATTTGAATGTTATTACAAGCTCACAGAACGGTTTGTTCGTACATAATAACAAGGGTCATATTTTTAATTTGTTTGTGCATACTTTGTGGGCATAGCAGATGGATTTTGAAAACCCAGTGCACTTGTACTTCATAATAAAATTGCAAGAGAACTGGAGAGTGATCAAGAGTATGACATTTTCATACAGGCTGCATTTTCTGATTAAAGATGACCATTCAAAGGCATTTATTCTGCTTAATTTAGCTGGGTCAGAAACCATAGAAAGGGAACATTCAGTTGTGTGTGCACCTGCTATCTACATAGGAGAGGGGGAAACTGTTATATTGTACCAGCTGAGTCAAGTGAGGACCTTGAGTTCTTATAACGTAAATTCAGAGAAATGTGCAACCCCTAGACGAATGTTACAATTGAGAGGCACTTATTTTATACAAGGGATCAAAAGCCTGGTAAAACTTTTTCAGCATATATAACTGATGAGGAACAAGGCTAAAACATGCAGATGTGGTGATTAAGGGATGAGTTGATAAAGGACAGACGTGTGTGGTATTAAAGATGATGCTGTGAGAGATTTTGCTTCCTGACAGTGATTTAACTTTGAATAAGACCATTGGGATTTGTCAGATGTACAAGGTCACAGAAAAGCACACACATACACTTGCAAATGAGAACAGCTCTAGAAGGCACAGTGATGAAGCTCATGTTGATAGTATGCAGCACATGGTTAAAGAAACCGGCCCAAGCACATTGCAGCAACTGTAGCCCCTACGGCATTCACTGGTAAACCCCCAGAGCTTTCCAGCACATTCCAGAGTTCGCACAGTCTCTGAAGCATAAGAGTGAGTCAGAAAACTCAAAGTATGGGCCCCAACCAAGTTACATAGCTAAATGTCTTAATTGTGGTGGAAGTAATGAATCTAAAAGGGGAAAATGTTTAGCTTTCGGTCAGCAATCCCACAAATGCAGTAAATGGAATCATTTCAAGAGGGTGGGAGGTTGGCTTAATGGTTAAGGTGCTTACCTTACAGGCACAAGATGCAGGGTTTGATTCTCACAGGTGGTAATTGGCTAGGCTCAAAATGGCCCACAAGGGCAGTTAGCCTAGTACTAATGTATTGACCTATGGATCTAAGTTTTATAAATCAAAAGGCTCACATTCTTTTAGTAAAAGGGAACATTTTAAGAAATGAGTTGATCAATTAGAGAGCTGCAACCTTACTATTTATTTCTGGTGTGTCAGTGCTTTATGAAACAGTCAGTGCAGTAGATTTAAGGTCAAAGAATTAAGTATTTTGTACTGCTTGGATAAATGGTAAACCCATACAGCTCAAAGTTGACACGGGTTCCAAGTGCAATGTTATGTTAGCAGAAACGTTTGTTAGTGTGAAATGGTGAAAGGCTTGATTTGCCAAGGTGTGCGGAGCTTATTGCTTATGGAGATGAAGAAATTCATAGGTAGGTACTAGGCCATACGTCTTTGGGGCCTATACAATCCTAGCCATAACGATTCCGGCTATTGCTTCTCTCAAATATTTACTTTCTTGGACCCCTGTCTAGCAGGGCTACTGATATGATCCCTGGAATGAATTTTCTATCTCCCATCCAATCAGCAAGTTTCCTGTTGAAGAGGGCCATTGAGGCGCTCTGCCTGACATGTATGGGCAGCCTATTCCAGAGCATGGGGAGTCTCTGAGTCAGGAACCAATCCCTTCAGCATGTTCTATTCATCGTGATGACAAGGTTAAGATCCCTGGAGCATGTGGCTCTGAGGTATTAAGATTTCTGTGTGTAGCATGTCCAACAACTCTGGGTTTGACATGGCCTTGTATGTTAAGCAGAGATTGCCTCTGAGTAGGCGATATGCAACAGAGTATAGCTGGAGTTTCTGTAGATGGTCAGCATAAGGCATCTGCTTTAGGCCTGTGATGTTTTGTGAGGCATTTCTGCAGCCTTTCTAGTTGCTGCAGATGTCTTGTGAGGTACATACCAAACTGGGCATTGTATTCTATAATGGGTCTAATGACGGATGAATACAGAGGGATAATGACCTCCATTTTTTCTGGATGAAAAGCTCTTAGTGATGAGGTGTGCCACGTAGAAGGATTTTCTAACTGTTGTGGCTATGTGGTTATCAAAGGTGAGACCACTGTCCACCTGTGTCCCTAGGTTTCTTATCACACTTTCGGTGTTTAGTGTACTGCCACCTATGTGATAGTTCACAGGTAGGTGTTTTTTCCCCAAAGGGGATAACTGTACATTTTTTGGCATTTAGCTTGAGCCCATAGCTCTGGCACCAGGGATCTGTTTCAGTAAGGCCCTTTTGTAGTATATCCACACCATTTGGAGATTCAGTAATGGCTCCCAGCTTGCAGTCAACTGCAAACTTTGTAAGCCAGAGTCCCTTAGTGTTGGCTTGTACTTCAGAGAAGTAGATGCCAAGCAAGAGTGGTCCCAGGACAGAACCCTGCGGTACACCACTTGTCACTTGTCTGGAGCTGGATTTGGAGTCTGCTACTTTTACAGTGTGTGTTTGTCAGTAAGCCATCGAGTGATGTAGGGATTAATGCCCAGCTTAGTAAGTTTGTCTATAATTCCAGAGTGGGGGATAGTATCGAAAGCCTTGGCAAGGTCCAAGTAGGCTGTGTGAATTACCTTACCCTTGTCCACAGCTCTGGAGACTGATTCAAAGAAGTCGATCAGGTTCAGGAGGCAAGATCTGCCCTTCACAAACCCAAACTGGGTGGGGTCCGGTGTTTGAAGGTTGCCAATGTCTTTGTTTATAACTTCCATGATAATACGTACCATGGTCTTGCAGATCAGACTAGTCAGACTGATGGGACGGTAGTTCCTGGGATCCAAAGTGGATCCCCCCTTGTGGAGTGGGATGACTGTACCTGTGAGCCACTCTGCGGGCATGAAGCCTGAGGTGAGGCTATGATTAAACATGACAAATAGGTGAGGTGCCATTTCATTTTTTAGTTCATGCAGTACACAGCCCGGGAAGTCATCTGGTCCCATGGATGCTGTATTCTTGGCTTTGGAGAGTGCAGTTTTTACCTGAGTGGCCATGATTACTGGAATTTGGCATTCTTTCGGTATTGAAATGGTCCCTTTAGGGGGGTGAGGGGGGGTGAAGTTGGCACTGAATCCATCTGCCAGGGTATTGGCAATATCCTTGGGATCCGTATATCTTGTGCCATTCTGCAGTAGCTCAGAGCAGATATTGACATTGATATTCTTGACATAGCTATTGAATGCTTTGTGGTTGTCTTTGTTTTTGTAACCAGCTTTGGAAGATTTTATGACTGATCTCAGCTTTCTACTGAGGCTGGTGAGGGAGTTTTTTTGAATCCTGGGTTCTTCCACTTTTCTGCAACAGTTTCTTCCCTCTGTTGTACAGCTTGTTTATGGCAGGGGACCACCAGATTGGCTTCCTTTTTTTAGAGGACCGCATCTTGGTTCTATTTGGGATGGCATGGTCCATGCATGAGTGAATGTGCTTGTACAGCACCTTAGTGTAGGATTCAGCAGTTGAACTTCCAGTTCCCATTTGCATGGGTGTCATGAAGTTTGTTACTTCTAACTTGAGAAGCATGAAGTTGGCTTTGGAGAAGTTTTTTAATGGAGGTTTCCTTAAAGGGGGTGGGGTGGGATGGGATGTGGATGTCAAGGGTGATTAGCTTATGGTCTGATCTGACCAACGAAGGGGTGACCACTGGTGTGGAACATCGGTCTCCCGTGTTGGTAATTACCAGGTCTAGAATATTGGTACCCCTGGTGGGACTATGAATTAGTTGTTCTAGGGCGTTGGAATTTATGAATTCCAAGAACCGTTGAGCAAAGATTTTGGTACAGGAGTAGTTTTCCCAGTTAATGGCAGGGTAATTGAAATCACCCAGTATTAGAGTGTTTGGTTGTATCTTAATATTTTCCAGTATGTTTAGAAATTTGTAGTGAGAATCTTGGGGCATGGTGGGGGATCTGTAGCAAGCTACAATTTGTATTGCAGTCTTACCTAGTGTTCATTGCACCTGGAGAATTTCAGATGCATTGTGTTGGGCAACCAGCCTGGAGGTGTGATTATCCTTGGTGAATATGGACACTCCTCCACCTTTAGTGTTTTGGTCCTGGTTTGGTGGCCGAAAAGTGTGGTATGAGTTGTAGCCTGGTATTGCAGGGGTGCTCTCTGGAGCTTTGAACCAGGTCTTCGTTACTGCACTGATACCGATGTTCTCCATTTTTAGGAGAGCCTCGAGAGAGTGCATCTTGAGGTTTAGACTTCTAGCATCGAGTAGCATTACCTTCAGATTTTGCTTGCTTGTACCCATTACAGTGGTAGTTTTGTCCTTTGAACCTTGCCTAAAAAAGGCACTATAGGGGTGGCAAGGGCCTTAGCCAGTAACTGAATCCCAGGAGCGACAGGTGCAAACCATATCTTGCAAAACATCGTGGTTTGTCGATCATGTCGTCCCAGGCAGACAGATACTGGATCCCCTTTGAATGACACCAGAAGCTTAGCCAATTATTGAAGTCCATCATTTTTTCCTTGTATTGTGGTATCATTCTGGGTGATGGCAGGATGCTACTCAGGGCTAGGGTCCTACCTGCCTGGGCTACATGATCCGAGAGCTGTTCCATGTCTCTCTTCATGTAGTCCAGGGAGGTACTTCTCAAGTCATTCACTCCATTATGGACAATGACAGAGTTATATTTGTACCTGTTGTGGTGTGACTTGAGTGCATGCATTATGTGGTGGAATCTGGCACCCGACAGGCAACTTAACTGTAATTTTCTCCTTGTTCAGCCTGATGAGTGGGACATCAGTGTGCCTGACTAGTCACCTATGACTAAAGTGTTTGGTACGTTGTCTTGCCTTAGGGGCCGCTATTGGGTGGCACACTGGTGTTGAGAGCTATGTGGCGCTTTGGTTGTGTTTGGGGGTGGTGTGTGTTTGCATTTCAGCTTCGGAGGTCCTTGTTGCTTGGGCAGGTTAATGTTAAGAGCCTCCGCATATGTGGGTTTTGTGTTGGTATGTGTGGGTCTTGGTGGTGTTGGTTTTTGAAGGACTATGTGTTCTTTGAGGTGTTGTGTGGGTGTTAACCTTCAACTCTTGACTGTCTAGCACAATCTTGGTTGAAGAGAGCTTTGCTTCCAGTTTGGCTATGTAAGTGCATCTCTCACAGGTTGTAGTGTTTGGTGGTAGGAGGAGAGGGTTGTCTGTGTACATGAGGCAATTGGTGCATTGCCCCAGTATGCTCAGAGTTACCAGGTGGACAGGAGAAATCACCGGAAGCTGACCCTTGGACATGCCTGGTTAAGTACTTTTCTTTGTGGAGTACAAGAGTGGTTTTCCCGTACTTTTTGGCAAGGTACCTGCAGTTTTTGGCTGTCTAGTGCCTATGGCTATTTTCTCCTTATTACCAAGGAGAGGTCAGTGCTTGTAACAAATGAAGGCTTCCTAGTGCTTCTTAGAGAGTTTTAGAGCAAGTGCTAGTCACAGGTACACAGATTTTAGTGCTACTGCTGATAAACTAGCTAGTTCTAAGGGAAAATTCGAAAAGCACCGGGAATACTTTAACTTTAGCCCCACGGTGCACAAATGCATTGCTGGAAACCACTCCTTTAGTGTTAGATAGGCAGTACAATGCTCCCACTCTCACTGTTAACCAGTAGGACCTCCCTTTATCACAGCAAGATCTGAATAGCTCTGAAAAAGTCCTGAAACCAGCAAAGCCTGGAAACTGGACTATTCTAGTTAGAAAAGGCGGGAAATTAGCAAACAAGATAGAATTTTTTTTTGTTTTTGGTTAAATCAGGCTAAACAATGCAGTTATACAGTAAATAAGTACAGAAAGGCTAATGCACGTGAGTGTGTAGCCCAGAACAGTAATTAAAACTTTGCAAAATTAGAAATTTGAAAAATTTTAACTTTTTAAATTAAAGCAAGGCAACTTCACAACTGAAAAACGACTTAGAAATACAGTGAAATAAGTAGCTAGTCTACTTTTTAAGCTTTCTGAGAAGTGCAGGTAATAAAAACAACCAAAATCAGCAAAAATTAGAACATTTAGCAAAAAGGCTCAGTAGTGCTTTCTTGTTACTCTACTGGAAGAAGCTAAGACTTATTTTATGTGGTGAAGAGGTAAGTCCAATTTTATTGTTAGGGCTCAGAGACAGTTTGAAAATGGGGCTGCTTTCATTTAATAAGGAAGTCCACCAAGTCAGCTTGAAAGACCACTACTCTAGTTTTTCCCAGTACATTTTTTTCTACCTTTGCTGATCTTTTAAGTCAAACTAGGGAAGCTTCCAGTTGTGTACTCCGTGAAGTTAGACCCAGATATCAGTCCAGTTATCAGGCCAGCATGAAAAGTTCCAGTAGCCATGCAGGGCGGAGTCATAGTCAAGCTAGATAAAATGGTATGACAAGGTGTGAGAACCATCTGAGTGGGTATCTTCCATGGTGGAAGCTCATAAGAAAAGCTCAGATGACATCAGAATGTGTATTGATCCACAAGATTTGAACAAGGCACTGAAAACACCTCATCCAATGCTCCCAGTCAAGTTGCAGCTCTGGTGCCAAATGCCACTGTTTTTCTGTCTTGGATACTAAGAGTTCATTTTGGCAAATTCAGCTTGACAAGAAATTCTTATTGCTAACTACATTCAGTACTCCATTTTTGAGAATACCATTTGGGATAAATTCTGCAAGCTAAATATTTCAACGTGCAGTGGAGCAACTTTTTTCTGGGTATCCTTGTACTGTTATAGTAGATAATATGTAGTAAAAACTGGAGAGCACCACCACGTAATAAAATCTTCTTTATTTAAAATGACAGAATGAGCGCTTTCGCGTGCTTCCACAAGGCACGCTTCTTCTCTTCAGAACAATAGTGAAAACAGTGAAACACATCCCCAATATACAAGCCTTATTTAATTATTAATTAATTAACCATGGGTATAGCTTTTCGCTTTCTTCAATTAGTTATGCAGGTGGTGGCAAACTAACTAATAACTATATGCTTTCTAAAAAAATCAAAATGCAAAAATGCCACTCTTATAAAACAGAAGTATTTCTTTCTTTTGCAGTCATTAAATACTATTTATATATTAAATAAAACTTAATTAATGATTGATTTGAAAAATGTTATGTTATGTACAGCCTCTATGTAACAAAGTTTAATATATGCATAAAACTACTCACTAAAACTACTAACTAATAACTACATATTTGCAATATATACAGCTATATATAAAAGAACTATAGCTGGTCACATGTTAAAAAACACCAAATCACATTCATCCCATTCACAAACCTCTCACACTTCAACACTCCATACACTTCATGCTTTTTTTATATAAATATATGTATATATAAATATGTGTTAAAACTAACTTCTGTATAATCTGCATAATAAATAATATAAATAAATAAATAAATAATATATAAATATATATATATTCATGAGAAGAAAAGAGATCTTTAATAATTTGTGTAATAGAATGTGAAATGCAAGACTAAAAAAACTATAATAAAGCTATAAGGCTAATAAGGGACAAGTATACAAATAGACAAGCATTTCTCTTTCATTATTAATTAATCCGCTCTTCTACTCAAGTATACATAAGGCACTGAGCTTACATTTAAAACCTATTTTTTATCCTCTAAAATTTTAAGTTCTCAAAATATTTGAAGTTCTCACCTTCATTGAAATTCATTTTCTTTTTTTTAACTGTCTTTTTTTTTTGTTTGTAAAATAGTCTACAATATATGTATGTTTCATTCTTTTTGTCAGTTTTTTAATGGCGATTCTTTTTGTTCCTATTTGTCCCTGAGCCTCCTTGTGGTCATGCCTATATAAAAGTATCCATGAGTCACGTTTGATCCAGGTATATGACATTACTATCCTCACAGTTTGGTTGTACACTTAAATCAAAGGTAAACAGTAGTCTCAGGGTAGCTCATGGTGGGATAGTTATCTATCTCTCACAAGAACTACACTTCCTTATACCCACGTTCCCTCTACTTATATTATTTCTGAATGGATTATAAGGTGTCACGATAATTGCAATTTTTCTTCATAATCTTATAAAATTTTCTTTTCATTTCATTCTATAAAATTTGTCATATTTCTTAGAATTGTTTAATATCTTCATTTTTCTTCATTGTATTTCAGTTTCATAATATTATCTTAATTTCTATTATATATATTATAATTTGTATATAATCTATAATACATTTTTTATTTTAATAATTTATATTAAATATGAAAGACTAATTCCTTCCTGTTTTATTCCTCCAAGGTATTTCCTGAGAGAAGATATAGAGTTCCCTTATCCCTCTCTTCTTTAATCTTTCTCACCATATTTAATATTTCTGACCATATCTGGATTATATTTCCTATCTTGAAACATCTTTCACAATATTTAAAATTTTCACATCTTTTTCTATTAACATAAAATCTGTAGTCATCTCTAAATCGAGTATAAAACCTTTAATTCCTGTATGGTTCCCTCTCCCCCATAATAAAAATCATCTACATAAACAAAATGAAAGAGTATCTTCTTAAAAAAAGTTTGAGTGAAAAAAGATTTTGTTCCCAATTATATATATACAACAAGATTTTGCATATATGCATTAGGGAGTGCCTATGGCACACCCCCACTGTGTATAGTGTTCATCTAATGGTCTTAATTTCTTCTCCAAAAATATGGAAGATTTTCAGTTACCCAATTGTGTCCAACCACACAATGGGAATAGGAGAGGAGGTATCTGCCATTTTTGCATTTTGAAGACCTTCTGTTCAGTAACACCAAACCCCCACTTTATCTACTGGGTCTAACCACCACATTATTATTCTCAGTTAGACAATTTTAAGAGTCCCCATCTTCCTCTGCAATAAAATATGGGACAAATAATGCACCCTTATTATTGTACTCTATTATTAGCTGGAGGTAATGGTGAAGTTGAGCATGACCGAAACCTCAGAAAAGTTCTGGAAAGAGCACGGCAAGTGAATCTTAAGCTCAATCCACAGAAATGCAAAGTCAGGCTGTAAGAGGTTACTTATGTTTGGTCATTTATTAGTTCAGGCCTACGACCAGACCCTTCAAAGCAAATGGTCATTCTTGAGATGTCGGCTCCAGACAATGTTTAAGCTCTAACGTTTTCTTGGCATGGTTAACTATTTAGGCAAGTTCATTCCAGACTTTAGCCAACTTTCAGCACCACTTAGAGTGCTGACACTTAAAGATGTCTCCTGGTCTTGGTTAAAGCAACACCAGAGAGCATTTGATGTCCTGAAACCGAGAATTGCTAATCCACCAACTCTCCGATACTATGATGTTCACAAGCCGGTTACTCTTTCATGTGATGCTTTGAAATTTGGTCTTGGTGCAGTCATTCTTCAAGAAAGGTCAATCTGTTGCTTATGCAATGAACTCTTACTCAAACTGAAATGCAGTGTACTCAGAGAGAGCTTTTGGCAGTTGTGTTTCCATGTTCGAAGATCCAGGATTATATTTATGGTAGACCTGTCCAGATTGGAACAGACCACCAGCCTCTAGTCACTATCTTGAGAAAGCCTATGCATTCAGCTCCAGCCAGACTGCAACGCATGATGTTGAGATTGCAGAAGTATAATTTCACTCTTCTCTAAAAGAAAGGCAAACTTCTTTCTCTTGCTGATACATTATCCAGATCGTCCAGAAACACCACAGAACAGCATGAGAATGAGAACCTTGATTTTGAAGTTGTGGAAATGAGTAATTTTTCTTCCACACGTCTTGATGAACTGAAAGATCACACAGCCAGAGATCCAGTTTTACAAAGGCTCAACCACTTTATCAAGGATGGCTGTCAAAGCAGTCTAGTTTACCTCAAGAAGTGCAACCTTATTTTCAGTTCACAGATGAGATTTTGTCTGACAAAGGTATTATGAAAGGTCCAAAACTAATTGTTCCAAAGTGTTTGCAACAAGAGTATGTAGTGTTTGCAACAAGAGTATGTTACTGTCTTTGCATCGTGGTCATGCAGGAACTGATTCTACCAAAAGAAGGGCCAGAGAACTAGTATGTTAGCCTTCTGTATCACAAGACATTGAAAGAGCACTTGTATTGTTCCATGTGTAGCATTACTAAGCCACATCAATAGAAGGAACCACTTCAGCTAAACCAGATTCCTGGATTACAGTGGAGGAGTCCACGCAAAGTTATTTCTGAGAATGGCATGCAGTTTACAACCCAACAGTTCAAAAGATTTGCCAAAGAATGGGACTTTACTAATGTCACAAGTGTTCTAATTAAGGCCCAGAGAATATTCCCATTCCTGTGACCAAGTCCAGAAGTTCCTGATAAGAGTTGTTCACAGAAGACTGTCCATGTTGCTAAATTCAGTCCAGATTATGTTACGAGGCCCAGTCATATCTCCTGACCATGTTATAGATACACGACAAATTGGACATGAACATCTTTTGTTTCTAATGTCTATAATAATGCAGGTCTAACTGTAATGTTTTTACCAAAGGCAATCTTTTTAAGAGGGAAGATGTAGATGAATGTACGTGTATGTGTCTTTAAGAAGCTATCCAAGGACTTGCACGTGTATAAATACTGAGCACGTGCAAGTCTGACTACCATTTTGTAGTAAGCTGTTGAGATGTAAGCATGTATGTATGTAAGGTCTGTTTGTTAAGCAGTTTGTTAATATTTTGATGCTGCTATCCATCCTGATGTATTTCTATGTATTAAAGCATCTAAACGAAATACCCCGCCTGTTTGTCATGTATGTTAGAGAGGTATGAGCGACAGTTTGTATAAAGTATATGTTCATCGTATTGATGAGCAGTACAGCAGTAGCCATAGCTATGTGGGTTATATCCTGCCAAGGATATGACGGTTGGCCAACTTCCAAAGCTTTAGGCACCTTCTGTATGCCAAACCATTAGCTTTGTTGACTGTGGCTTGGCCTTTTTCTTCCGTGTCTGCTTGACTGTCATCTGGAACAAAGATTTTCTTCCCCTTGGTAATGCTGGAGGTTTCTAAAGTCCTCTTGAAAGACACCTTCTTCTTGATGCCTCTGTTGCATGATCCATTGATTGTGTGGAGTCTGTATTTTGTTTCTAAAAAGGTAAATCAGGCTCTAGGAATCGGGCGCATCTAAGAAGCTCAAGTTTGCTTCAGGGAAAGCACTGTTTACTGGTCTTCATTCTGTACATTAGATCTCTGAGCTTCAACTAGTCTTTGTAAAGCACTTTTCTTGATCTTCATGGGGGGGACTAAAATGTTCCCATAAGAAAAAGCCATCTTTTATGCCTAAAGTGGTTACTGCTGTAGGGAGGAAGTGATAGTAAATAGAGTTGCTTTTGATTTAAATTTTGGGGTTTGCTTAGAAGCAAACTATTTTGCCAGGTGCATTATATATATATATATATATATATATATATATATATATATATATATATATATATATATATATATATATATATATATATATATATATATATATATTTTTTTTTTGTTTGTTTGTTTGTTTTGTTAACCTTCTGGCGCATTCTTGCCATCTGATAGTTTGGGTGGTTATTTGAGACTACATTGTTCTTGACATGGTCCCATCTCTATTTTTTTTACGTATTGTTTTGCATATTAGCTGTTACAGACTATGATTCTCTACTGTTTAAAGGAACACAGATGATTTAACTACTAGCCGTGACTTGAGTTCTGTGGGCAGCATTATTTGTATGTATGTGAATTTGAGGATGTTCTTCGTGTTTCACTGTTGCAGCCATCACATTTGGGTTATCTGCTTGCAGTAGCCCTCAGTCGGTCTGATTATCAAAGTCTTGGGTCCTGCGTCAGTTGCTGTCTCATCTTCCATAACGTCAGGTAGTCCGGGTATAAAGCATGCAGCCGACACCATTACATCAGTCTTTCTTGCCATGCGGTGCCAGAAGCAGAAGCAGTTAGCAAGTGCCGGTCGGCCAACTCCTGAAATTTTCATTTTCGAGTTATAGAACCGAAGTCTTCAATTAAAACTAAGTACCCCGTTGGGGGAACTTTTTCTTGCTCTAAACTGATGTCAGTAAAAGTCAGTAATTGTATTTCTTGTGGAAAGCAAATACCTCAAAGATTTTCATTCGTACTGTATTCCTTGCCTAGGCCCTGACCACGGCATACCTCGCTGTCAGTTTTGTGCCTTATTTAAACCTCTAGCTATTCGTCGTCTGTACATTTTCGCATCTAAATATTTTGGTACTCTGTTCAATTATCCAGATATGTCTTCCGTAAGCCACCCGACTAGACATTCTGAAAAAACGCAAAGATAAAGACAGATACAGGCCGCTTAGGTCCAAAGCTGCCGACAATGCTTTTCCTAAGCTAGTCGCTAGTTCGCCGGTACTTAGTGAGGTGTTTTCTCAGCCCCTGATACCTGCTACTTCAGATTCGCAGGCCTCTACTGAGACCCATTTGGAGTCCAGTATGCTGCGAGATGCTTAAACTGTGGAACCTGTGGATGTCTCTACCTTGGATAGGTCCGGAGTTGCTGTACAGGCACTGGCTTCTGAGGGTGTATTCTGGCCTACTGACTTGCATATTAAACAGATGCCATCTTCTTCTTCAAGGCCTAAAACTCGAACCATGCCTAGGAAGCCAATGACCAGACTGCATGGTCAGGCCTCTATGCCTAAAAAACAAATAATAAGAATGGCTGAAGACCTGATTACTTTAATCAGGGGAAGCCAACCTTCCCCCTCTGAGACCTACGACTGAATTTGTTTATGATGCATCTGACCAGGATTCTGAAATTTCTGTTTCCCCTGATGACCAGGATTTACCCTTATCTACCTATGAGGATTCTGATGCAGAGACTCTGTTCCATCTGCTTCTCCCCCAGAGGATTTTTCTTTTGGTGAAACCTTGCATACTCTTAGGGAGCATTTCACTGGGAAAGCCAGGATTACTCTGATTCTAAAAAGAGGCTTAGAGATTTCTTACTCCTGCCCCAACACAAGCCTTTAGCTATCCCTCCTGTGCTGGACATTGTTGATTATGCCTTTTCGGAGTCTAGCGTGGCCCCTGACTCTCTATCTCCTGCTCCCAGGAAACCTGATGGATATCACAGGGTTCCTGATTCTTACAAGTTTCTTTTTACAAATCCTACTGTGGATCCTGAGACCATTTCACAGGGACCCAAGGGCATTAAGGCTACTACTGTCAAAATTCTTACCCCCTCTGATAGAGATTCCAGGGCCCTGGATAGATGGGGTAAGAAGGTATACACATCTGCAACCTTGGCCATCAGGGCCTTAAATTGCCAGTTTCATATGTTAAAGTATCAGCAGCATATTACTGGATTTCTTAAGCAGAAAATTATGTTCATTCCTGATTGTGTTGAAAATAAGGATGTATAGGATTTAATGTTGATTCCTGATTGTGCTGAAAATAAGGATTTACAAGATTTCATGCATTCTGCTGAACAGGTTGGAAAACATACTTTGCAATGTGGTTTTGATTCACTAGAGGCATCTTACAGGGCTGCTGTCACTGGGTCTGTACTTAGAAGGCATGCTTTGCTTAAGGAGCAGTCTTTGCCAGATCATGTTAAAACTAAATTGCTGGATGCTCCCTTAAATCAGGGCCGCCTGTTTGGCAACAAAGCAGAAGAAGTTCTTAAAAAGATGGAGGAAAAAGCTAAATCTATGCAAACTGTTAAAGATTTCTTACAAGTGCAGCCTTCAAGATTTAGTAGGCATTGGCCCTCAGAAAATTGATCCTTTCCTGCCTCTTCCAGGCCTTCTCAGTTCAAACCCAGAACTAGGAGAACAACCAGGCTTCAGTCCCAGGGTACGCACAGAACTAAGCAGTTGGGGGCTCCCACTTCCAAATCGGTGAGTAATAAGACTCCCCCCTATGGTAAGCTGTCTCAATGACTTAACTTTAAAAATTCCAAGCACTTCTCAACTGACTGCCCCTTTGGGGGGAAAGATTGCTCTGCAAGCAAAAAACTGGGAACTCATTACCCAGGACAAATGTTTCCTCAAGGATACAGATTTCACTTCCACACGTTACCAACCCCAAACGGTTGGCCAGATCTACCCCCAAATCAGTGGGCAGAGGCTCAAAAGCAAGTACTCTCTCTCTCAAGATTAAAGGCTATTCAGACTGTACCAGAAGAGGAAAAGGGACAAGATTTCTACTCAAGACTTTTCCTGGTACCCTGAAAAGACAACTCATGGCTTCCTATCCTGGACCTTTCTATCCTAAACACCTTTTTGGTGATTCCAAAATTCAAGATGCTAACTCTTTCACCAGTTGCTTCCCATGATGGGCAACGATGCCTGGTTGGCAACACTGGATTTAAAGGAAGCCTACCTGCACATCCCAATCAAGGAATCTTGCAGAAAATACCTACGCTTCAAAGCAGGCTGCATGCACTATCAGGTCTCTGCACTGCCCTTTGGCTTATCCACGGCGCCCAGGGTATTCACAAAGTGCCTAGCTCCCGTCATTGCATTTTGCAGGCAAAGAAATATTCAGATATACCCATACCTGGACGATTGTTTAATTCAAGCCAAAAGCCAGGGCATACTACTGATCATCTGGCATTTGTACAAAAGGTGTTAACTTGTCTGGGGTACACCATAAATGATTTGGTACCCTGTCAACAAATTATATTCCTGGGAGCAAGCTTGAACACAACTTCCCAGATGGCTTTCCTCACGCCAGAGAAACAAATTCATTTGACAACTTACTTCAAACTAGTGGCCACAAAAACCCTGCTGTCTGCAAGGCAAATACTGCAAGCCTTGGGGTTCATGGCCTCGTGCATTCTACTAATTCCATATGCAAGACTGCATATGAGGAAACTACAATGGTATGTAAAAAGCCTATGGTGTCAACATTCTCAGGATCTAGAAGCAATTTTTCCTGTCATACCTTGCCTACAGTTGGAATTCCTTTTGTGGGCAGAGGCCTGCCACCAAAGCAAGGGACTATCATTCACCCTACCCCCTGCCACCCAAACCCTACCAGACGCATCAGACTATGCTTGGGGGGGGGGGGTCACCTGGCAGGGCAGTG
This sequence comes from Protopterus annectens, assembly GCF_019279795.1. NCBI lineage: Eukaryota > Metazoa > Chordata > Ceratodontiformes > Protopteridae > Protopterus > Protopterus annectens. The sequence goes on along the minus strand of NC_056725.1, from coordinate 160,237,812 downwards.
TATTCAGGGCAAATGGAACCCAAGTCAAATGCACCTGCATATCAATCAGAAAGAAATGTTAGCTGTACAGAATGCTCTGACAGCCTTCAAGGACCACATTCTTCCAGGACAATTAATGGTAAAGATGGACAACACCACTGTTATGTGGTACATAAACAAGCAGGGGGGTACCCATTCTTACCCCCTCTGCAGACTAGCCATGGGTCTGTGGAACACAGCCTTGAGCTACCAAGTGCATCTACAGGCTCAGTTCCTGCCAGGAAAACTAAATACACTGGCAGACAAACTAAACTGAAATCTCATGGACCCACACGAGTGGAAACTGGAACCGAAGACTTTCAACATGTTGCTCAACAAATGGGGGAGCCCAGATATAGACCTGTTTGCCTCCCCCCAGAACTACCAATTTGACAAATTCTGCACAAGGACTCCCCACAAACAAGTTTGGAATGTGGATGCTCTGTCCTTCAGCTGGAAAAATCTGTCAGTTTATGCCTTTCCTCCTCTGCCTCTCCTCTCCAAAGTACTACTAAAGATCAAATGGGACAAACCGAGGATGATACTGATTGCACCAGACTGGCCACACCAACACTGGTGTACCCCCTTTTGCGCAGTGTGTCACAGCTAGCCCCATGGCACCTGCCTCAGACCCCTACCCTGCTGTCACAGCAGGAGAGCCAGAGTCTGCACCCCCAGCTTCAAACCCTGAACCTGGCAGCCTGGCTAAGTACCTAATCTCTCCGTTACCATCACTCAATAAACAAGTGTTGGATGTCATTTGGGAGGCAAGGAGGCCTAGTACTAGAAAATCTTATGCTGAAAACTGGAAAAGATTCTGTGCCTGGAACCAAACTCGGGATGGCCACATCAGCGCCCAATTTACCTCAGATTCTTCAATACTTAACTAAAATGCTTCACAAAGGCCTTTCCTTTTCCTCCATCAAAATTCACGACTCAGCCATTTCAGCTCATTACAACACAGAACCACCCCTCTTTTCTTACCCACTGCTCAAGCAGTTCCTCAGAGGGGCCAAAAACTTAAAACCACCCAGGAGAGCCCCAACCCCAGCCTGGGACCTTAACTTTGTATTGGAAAAACTCACTCTGCCTTCTTTTGAGCCACCTGCAGCTGCAGAGTTAAAATTCCTTTCTTGGAAAACAGCTTTCCTTTTAGCAATCTCTTCGGCAAGAAGGGTATCTGAATTACAGACCCTTATGACAGTGGAGCCCTTAATCATCTTTCATGCGGACAGAGTGTCCCTCATGACCAATCCCTCTTTCATGCCCAAGGTGATATCCAGTGTGACTCTTAGTCAGTCCATTCATTTGCCAACCTTCTTTACTAATCCACAGAACAAAGGGGAACAGATACTGCACTCCTTATATGTGCACAGACAGCTTAGATTTTGCTTTGACAGGACTAAACCTCAAAAGAAATCTGAGCAACTGCTGGTGGCGTTTGCTGCAGGGCCAGAGGGGAAGGCTATTTCAAAGCAAACCATTTCTAAAGCATAGGCCATTGCATTCATTTCTACTATAAGTACCATGGAAAACTTATCCCACAGGGGATTAGACCCCATTCAACCTGTGCTGCATCTACCTGTACAGCCTTTCTCAGAGGTGTCCCTACCAGAGACATCTTAGAAGCTGCTACCTGGAGTTTTGTACATACTTTTACCAAGCGTTACCATTTGCCAGTTTTTCTAAATCCAGAGCTGGCTTTGCCACTGCTGTCTTGCAGGGTCTTATAGCTGCTCCTAATGCTACCTAAAGTCCTCCTACCGTCCTAAGATTTGGGAATCTACCCAAATGTGATGACTGCAACAGTGAAATACGAAGAACATAGTACAGTTGTGTACACTTACCATAAATGTAGATGTTCAAGTGTATTCACTGTTACAGTCCTGGTTACCCTCCCTCCAGTCCCCTGACTTCTTTTGGCTATATCTCTACTCTCCTTTACTATGCTTAAAAGCTTTTTGGTGTATTTGCTTTTTTGTTGAGGTATCACCTTTTATGTATATATATATATTTAATTGCTTCCATTAGCGGGCACCTGACATCTGGGGCAAGAAAAACTGATGTAATGACGTCGGCTGCATGCTTTATACCCCTGACTACCTGACATAATGGAAGATTAGACTGCAACCGACGCAGGACCCAAGACTTTGATAATCAGGATGACTGAGGGCTACTGCAAGCAGATAACCCAAATGTGATGACTGCAACAGTGAATACACTCTAACATCTACATTTATGGTAAGTGTACACAACTGTACTATTCTGTTGTGGTTGTCTTAAGAGGAGTGACTGAGAGTAGGCATATTATTGTGGAAGTTAATCATGCAATAAAACAAAGTGTGATGAGGATGCTTAGAATGTTGCGTATTTAAATCTCTGGGGCAACTTACTTATGCATTCTACTCTGTATGCCTGGAACTGAATAGATTATTGTGCTTGTACTAGAGGCTATTTATCTTCTTGGAAAAAATTATTTTGTTCAACGAGTTGTTAGTGCTCTTTTATGCTAATGATATTCAAATATTATGCATGACGTGCTTAGACCGTGAGCTGTGTTTGTTCACGTTAGAACAATGCTTCTATAATTTTGTCTTTTTTAGTACTAATTTGTTCTGAAATTCTGTTTCTGCAAATTAATGGATAGTCATTGCCATGCATAAGAGGTATGTGGGGGGAGTTAGAATCACTGAAGGGAAGATTGTCTTTACTTGGTATCTTCTACCTGAAAATAGCCACATAGTGTGTAGGATTCGGCACAGATCAGAACTCTTCAAGTAGGCTGGTTTTGTCTGTGATCCTAATACTTACCTTTCCTATATTTTGCTTAATAATAAGCCTGCTTACTGGTACAAACATAGTTAACTTACCTAGGCCGTCATAATTATCTGAAGACGGTTTCTTTAGCAGAATGAGAAAGCTGTCATTGTAAGACCCTCTGCCACTAAGCCCAGAACTAACGATGCTTAATGCTAAAAGTTTGGCAGGTGTGGGGGAGGTGGTTCTGGAATTACAGTTCTTACTTCACTGCACTGTCTTGTCTGCATGACAGGTTTGAGAAATCTCAGAACTCTGATATCACGGCTCTTCACTGTAATTCACAAATCAAGCTATATGCCATGTCATTAAAGCAACGATAGGTTATGTTTATGCTGAATTCGCTACATTCCTAAATTACATTGGTGGGTGCTTCAGCTGCTGTCAGCAGGGGCTGTAATAAGAATTTTCCTTTTTAAAACGACAAGTACAGTTTACTGGTCATCCACCTTATTCCCTCTAAATGGGTATGATGCCGCAAATAAGTCCGTGTTTATATGAGCAGCTTGGTACCACTCCAAACTGGCTCTGCCTTCCAGTCAGTTCAGATATAATAGTGTTTTTTTAAGAACTGCAGAGCAGTACTTCTCATCAAAAGTATTAATGGCAGCATCATCACTCAAAGATTTATTTTGCTTTGCAGGACCATTGTCTAGAGTTCACTCCTGACTTCTGTTTACTCTTTGGATTCTCTACTTTCTCTGTCTGCCATAGTTTTTTTTTTTTCTTGATACGTTGGTTTTGGGTCAAAGGAAGGTGGCATATACCGGTTGATTAGACAAAGTAGTGTAACAATGTGTTTGTGTCTATAGCTGAATAGCATATATTTAATTACATTCTGTGTTTATCTGTATATGCTATTGTATATTTTGTCTTACAAACAGTGCTCTTTGTATTTTTTCTTTGGAATGTTCAGTTTTCTTTGGTTGAATCTAAACAAAAAAAAGTGTTTTTTGTTGGAGGGCAAGCACCCTGCACCCCCTCTACTGCTGTATATACCACCTTCAAGATCACACAACAATGAGGAAAGGGCAAATTCCCAGACCCCACTGTACTATGATCTTGCATGCAAACCAGCAGACAGGCTGAAAAACAAGAAAAAAAAGAACATTTGCTCTTGCAGATTGCAACTGTATATTTATATATATTTTGTATAAATGTTTATACACACACACGTTTGTGTGCGCATGTGTGCGTGAGTGCCCGGTCGCATGAGTGTGTGTTTTTAAGCCCTGTGTTTCCAAAATATAACTAAACAATCCACTTGCGCTGTACTGATAAGCTCAGAAAAAAAGAGCAAAACATGGCATGTCTGTAGCTAGTGGGGTTAAGATTTATTTACCCGAGTGCAAAGTAAAAGGTCATGGGCATTCAGATGTCACGTAGCTGAAAATTTGGTATGCCCTGAAGGGATTATTTGCATACATTCCATGGGCCTTCACTGCTGATGATTTAAGGTGATGTGTGTGTGTTTGTTTATAAAAAAGTGTGTGTATGTTTGTTTATAAAAAAAAAAAAAAAAATTATTTGTATGTCCCTTTTTTATCCTTGTGAGTATGTTGTATTTTGGGGGCAATGAATGCTATGTAGGATTTTGAAGTATTTTACCTTTTAAAGCATTTCTATTCCTGATAGATGCAATTTTTTTTTGTAAGTAATGCTGTTTCATTAACAGTAGGCAGATAATGCTCTGTGATAGCTGAAGGAGAAATTCCTTTGTGTTTGGTAAAGGGCTCAGTATGCCATGTTACATTTACTCTTGTAATATAAATGAGGGATGTTTTAACATATCAGATTAAGCAGAATCTCAAGGGAGGCTCATGGTCTTTTGTACAGGAAGAGTTTGGTTATAGACTGTCATTGTGCCTCATTGGGACCTGGGGGTACTGCTACCTGGATCTATAGCACTGGGAAGGAAGCATCTGTAGTTTGAATCATTGTTTGCCTCTAGCAGAATGCTTTGTGTGTGGCACTCGTTCATTAGGCGTCTGCAGTACACTTCATCCTAGCTGGACCAGAAATTTTGCTATAGATTTGGAGTTTTACTAAAATGAGGGAGAACTGCTTCAGCATATCTTTTTAATTCTGTGAAAATGTTTTTAATTTGCTTTGCAACCTTGAATTGATCAAATTTTTGTGCTAAATAAAACTTGTATTTTTCAATTATTTATGGGTCAGGTCTCTTCAAATTACACCTGGTGTTTTGTAGTAGGCAGAAGAAGTGGTATTATGCCAACTGACCATTTCCTTAACTTAAGCTGCTAGAGTGTGCTCTACTATTTTTGATAATAGTATACAACTGAGAGAAGTGTGCTAAAAACCTACAGCAGAGGTGTTATTGTTTTACATAGCGTGTAAAAGTGACTGTTTGTGTTTGAAATTAACTATTTGTACTGCATTACAACTAAAGGTAAGAGATGTGAAATTTTGAGAAATGTAATCTTCTTACCTATGGTGCATTCCAAGTTGATGATGAGTAACCGAGCCATAGCTGACTGACTTGGCATCTGGTGCTGGTCCCTGATTTCCCCTCCACCTTCTCAAACAGCTTTTCATTCAAACCCGTTCCTACAACTTACATCAAATTACTTATTAGCAAACTTAAAACATGTTCTCCTTCAGTCAATAACCTTCTACCGCATTTCCTAAAAATAGCTACAAACTGTGTCACTTACCCTATCCATCAAGGAAAACATTGTACCTGACATCTGGAAAACATTTTGTCATATCCCTACACAAAGGTGGCACCTCAATTGACCCCTAAAATTTCAGGCCAATTGCCATTCGTTCTCCCCTTTCAAAAATTCTTGAAAAATGTATACATAAGCAACTCCTTGATACCTTCTCCAAGAAAATCTCATTACCCCCACATAGCATGGCTTTTGCCCAAAATGCAGTACAGCTACTGCTTTTGGCATCTTTCACTAACACTACAGCAAACTCTTGGGACAGCAGTAAGTTAGTCTCCTGTCTGTTTCTGGACCTCTCCAAAGCCTTTGACACGGTTTCTTACAGACTGTTTATATCCAAACCAACCAGCTTAATGTCTCAACTCTGCACTTTCCTGGTTCTCCAGCTACCTCTACAGTAGATTCTAAGCAATTAAATGACAATATTGCTTTTCTTCCTTCTGACCTGTACAAATAGGAGTACCCCAAGGCTCCATCCTTGGACCCATGCTATTCATTGTCTTTATAAATGACTCCAAAAGACAAAAAGTAGTAGGACACTGCCAAGATGAAACCAGTAAAATCACTATTTATTGAATGAATGTAAGCGCTTTCGGGATTATATATATGCACACAAACACACACACATATATATGTATCAGCAGCATATTGTTGTAAACAGAAAATGATGTTGATTCCTGACTGTGCTGAAAATAAAGAATTACATGATTTAATGCATTTTGCTGTACAAGTTGGTAAACCTACTTTGCAGTGTGGTTTTGACTTAGAGGCATCTTGCAGGGCTACTATCACTGGGTCTGTTCTTAGAAGGCATGCTTGGCTTAAAGTGCAAACTTTGCCAGATCATGTTAAAGCTAAACTACTGGATGCTCCCTTAAACCAAGACTGCCTGTTTGGCACCAAAGCAAAAGAAGTACTTCAAAAGATGGAGTAAAAAGCTAAATCTATGCAAACTGTTAAAGATTTCCTGCAAGTACAGCCTCCCAAATTTAGTAGGAATTGAGCTTCTAAGAATTGCTCCTTTCCTGTCTCTCCCAGACCTTCTCAGTCCAAACCCAGGAACAGCAGACCACCTAGGCTACTGTCTCAAGGTACTCACAGGCCTAAACAGTGGGGGGCTCCCACTTCCAAAGCTAGAAGTAGTAAGACACCCCCTATGGTAAACTGTCACAATGACTTAACCTTCCAAGCCCTGATCACCTGACTGCTCCGTTAGTGGGAAAGATTTCCCCTGCATACAAAAAAACTGGGAACTCATTACCAAAGACAAATGGGTTTTAAATATAGTTTCCCAAGGATACAGATTCCACTTCCACACCTTACCAACCCCAAATGGTTGGCCAGACCTACCCCCAAATCAGTGGGCAGAGGCTCAACTGCAGGATGTTAATCGTATTTCACTGTTGCAGTCATTACTCTTGGGTTATCCTGTTGGCAGGCTATCCTCAGTTGGCCAGAATTCCAAAGTGTAGGTCCGGCGTCGGTTGCTGTCACTTCTTCCCTGACGTCAGTGCGCCAGGGGTATAAAAGATGCAGCCAACGCCATTTTCTTCAGTCTTTCTTGCCGTGCGGTGCCCGAAGCAAAAGCAGTTCGCAAGTGCCGGTCGGCCGACTCCTGAGATTTTCAAATCTGAATTTCAGAACCGAAGTCTTCATTAAAGCTAAGTACCCCATTGGGGAAACTTTTTTCTTGCACCAGACCAATGTCAGAAAAAGTTAACAATTGTATTTCTTGTGGGAAGCAAATACCTCATAAGGATTTTCACTCTTACTGTATTCCTTGCCTAGGCCCTGATCACAACATTGCTAGCTGTCGGTTTTGTGCTAGATTTAACCAACGCACTATTAAGCGTCTGTTCAATTTTGCAATCTGAAGTAGTTAACTTAATTTGTCCATCAACCTGTGGGTATCGGATCCATATCGGATCCGAGCCGGCCGCTTCAAACAGCTAAGATCCGAGCTCCACGCTCCTCCCCTTACCCATAACCCCCTGTTATCCCTTCCTGACCTCAGATCTCATTTGCCGCGGTTCAGTCAGCAGCTCTGAACTAGTTTCAGGCGTGGGAGTAGTTCGTTTCTGTGAGAAAAATCCTTTTTCTTTTCTATTTTAACAGTAAAAAATTGTGTGTGTGTGTTGCTCCTTAGTTAGTTTACAGTAGTTAACGGTTTTTGTAGTTAGTTTTAGTTGAATTACCTCCCCCTGTGTGTGTGAAGGTGTGTCTGTCTTTGGGCCTAGTGTATTTATTTCTTTAGTCATGTCAGAGGCCCCTAAAGCCTTCTTTTCTAAATGCACCGAGTGTGGCCATAAGCTGTCCCCAGTGGATGGACACACTCAGTGTGTTATCTGCCTTGGGGTTGACCACCTCTCCTCAGGCTGCACATTTGTGCAGCCTTCAACCCCAGGGCTTTGAGGGACAGGAGGTCAAAGTTGATTCAGGCGGGACTGCTGCCCCCGGATTCTACTTCGTCCTCCTCTCCCTCCGTGACACCTGCCGCGGCTGCGGCAGTGCCACCTTTCATCCCTGCTCCCCAGGCCGGGACTCACCCTCTCATCTCAGGCCAGGAGGAGAGGGAAGCTAGGAGGGAAAGGAGAAAAGAGTATCACCACAAGCGGCGGGCCGAGTCTTCCTCTTCGGCCCCGCCGGCCAAGCAAGTCGCTTCTCCAAGGGCCTCCGGGCCTTCTCCTTCCCGGCTCCATTCACCACGTTTTTCTCCGGAGCCGGAGGAAGAGGAGACCCGGCCGCCTTCAAGGTCATCGAGGTGGCACTCCCGGCCCACCTCGGTGGCCTCCTCTAGTTCAGCTCGTAGCTTGTCCGATGCAGACATGGACCGGATGATGCGTAGGTTCCTCCTGGCCCAGCTGCAGATGGGAGTGCTCCTGCCCCCCCCCCCGTCCGGGGGGGAGCTCAACCCACTTTTTCACCCCGATTGCACCTTCTCCGACCCACTTCCGGGGTTCGGAGCCTTCGGAGCTGGGTAGCATGGGAGCTGGGGGAGCAACGATGGCACCCTCGAGTTTGTTGGGTCCGTTCTCGGAGCTGAGAGCTGAGCTTCGGATCCGGAGGTGTCAGCGTGTCTTCGGCTCCATCTCGGTCAGACCATACTGGCTCTTCGGATCCGATTGCTTCGGCGCCGGCTCCGATCCACACATTGGATCCGAGGGGGCTGCTCTCGGATCCCAGAGAGAGCAGTTCTCCTTCGGCATTCGATGTAGTGGAGAGGTTATTATCGAGAGATTCGAGGCCCCAGGCTCCTGCTACGGTTCCACCCTGCACTCCCTCTCAGATGGGCTTACCTTCCATCACCTGGCCCTAGGGTCAGCCTGTGCCTATCTCCCAGATAGTGCCCTTGGAGGAACAGGATGTGGTTGGTGAGGCCTCTTCGGACAGCCCCCCCATGAGGTTCCTCACAAACGCAAGTGCAAGAGGAGGCACTTGGACTCACCTGAGTCCTTGACAGAAGACACAGACTTAGAGGAAGGGGAAGGTTCCCCAAGGTCACCCCCCAAAGACACAGACTTAGAGGAAGGGGAAGGTTCCCCAAGGTCACCTCCCGAAGACGTCTCCTTCGGAGACATCATGGAAATGCTTCGTATTAGAGGGTGGTGGTCAGCCCAAAAACCTTCCTCTGATGAGTCTGTGTTTCTGGAGGCATTTGACACAGGCCCATCTACCTCTTGGGTGTTCCCTCCCACCGATCCCCTGGTAGACCTGATTACTACCAGGGCATGGAAGGAGCCGGACACTGTGGAGCCCATTCCAGGGCATGGAAGGAGCCGGACACTGTGGAGCCCATTCCAAAGAGACCATATAAAATTCTCAGCCCCCCTTCTGATAGGACGTGTTAGAGCAAGGGTGCTCCTGTAGATGCCATGTTGGTGGCGGCCGCCACCAAAAAGGAACTAGCCCAGGAGAGTTCCTCGATCCATCCTCCAGACAAGGAGTCTTGGACGATGGACCGCCTGGGGAAGCTGATGTTCGCTTCAGCCACCTTCTCTGTAGGGTCGCTGAATTATATGGCACATGTGATACGACTCCAGCGGGATCTTATCAAAGAATACGCCGGGTCGCCCCCAGAGTTCGTCTGCCGAGAATAAGAAAGTATTCTCAACCCGAATGGCCACTCCCAAATCCATTACGAACACCTCTATGCGGCTCCTCTCCCATGCTACGGAAGGAGCCGCTAGAGCTAGCGGAGTGGGCATTGTCTTACGACGGCATACTTGGCTCCGCCATTGCGATTTTGCAGAACCCTTTAAGGCGTCCTTCGCTAATGCCCCTTTTGATGGTTCTTCGCTATTTGACAAGACCGTACACGACACGCTGGTCCAGAGCGAGAAAGATGGGAAGACGTCTGCAGTCGGAGTCCTCTTCTCTGCTCCCCAGAGGTCCTTCTCTAGGAATCAAAAGGGACAGAAGATGTTGTTCCGGAGGTCTCAACAGTCCCGTTTCGCTCCAAACCCCTCGTCCTTCAGAGGCAGAGGAGGACAGGGTGGACGCCGGCCCAGAGGCAGAGGGGGACCGAAGAATTTTGGGTCGAGAGAACCCTTTTCTGATCGGCCCACGCAGCAACCCTAAAGGGTTACCCGACTGCTCCACTCTGGAGGCAGTCGGGGGGGGGGGCGTTTCCCGAGGCACCTAGCAGTTTGGGAGTCCATTACAACAGATCGCTGGGTGTTTCGAATCGTATCCAGAGTTTACAAGATCCCCTTTCTCAATCTCCCTCCCAAACCCCGGAGCCTCCCCGATGTCCCACCCAATTAAAGGGAGGCAGCAGCCACAGAAATACTCCAGCTGCTAGAAAAAAGAGCAATCCAGCATGTCCCCCCAGACCAATCCGGATCAGGCTTTTACTCCAGGTTCTTCTTGGTGCCAAGAAAGACTGGGGACTTGAGACCCATTCTCGACCTGTCCTTTCTAAACCTGTCAGTGGCCAAAGAAAAGTTCTGGATGGTCACCATTCAATCCATTGTCCCACTCCTGCAGGAGAACGACTTTGTGTGCTCTATAGACCTCAAGGATGCGTACTACCACATTCTGATGGACAGACGATCCAGAAGTTTTCTCCACTTCCGGCTAGGAGCCAGCCACTACCAGTTCAGGGTCCTTCCCTTTGGCCTCACCACAGCCCCCAGGGTGTTCACCAAAGCTTTGGCAGTTGTAGTGGCCCACCTGAGACTCCAGGGAATACAGGTCTTTCCGTACCTGGACGACTGGCTCCTGACCGCCCCCACCAGGCATCTACTGTGTTCAGCCAGAGATTACTTCCTCCACTTGGCCTCCCGATTGAGAATCACAATCAGTATCAAAAAATCTTCTCTTCAACCAACCCAGATCTTGGACTTCATTGGGGCCAGATAAAACATAAACCTTTTGCAAGTCTTCTTAGAAGCCGGTCCGGAGTTAACACTAAAGCTCCATGTACTGGCCCTTCTACACTCCCCGGCCCAGCGGAATTGGTCCTGAGGACTCTAGGTTCCATGGCGGCAGCAATCGACCTGCTACCCTAAGCGTGCTTGAACATGAGGGTTCTACAATGGTCCATCCTGCAACATCCACTGAGTTCACCCATCCCCCTCAGCAGGGTTTGCAGGAAAGCCCTATTCTGGTGGCTCCAGTCCCCGGACCTCCAGAAAGGGCGCCCCTTCTCTATGCCTCCTCCTATAACCACGGTGACCATGGACGCTTCTCGCCTCGGGTTGGGGGGCACTGTATGGGCAGAACCATCCAAGGCACATGGACCCATTCAGAGACCTCGTTGCATATCAGTGTCCTAGAGAAGAGAGTGGTGCTTTTGGCGTTGCAAGCACTCCAAGCCCTTCTTCCCTTGGGGACAATTGCAATTCAGACGGACAACATGTCAGTAGTCTGGTATATCAACAAGCAAGGGGGAACCAGATCCTACCCACTTTGTCAAGAGGCCATGAGAGTCTGGGAATGGGTTATCTCCACCAACCACTTTTTCATAGCGACGCACATTCCGGGCTGGTCAAGCATCTTGGCAGACAGGCTGAGTCTAACCATCTTTTCACCATACGAGTGGTCTCTGAACCCGAGAATAGCGAAGCAAATCTTCCTCAAGTGGGGTCAACCTTGCTGTGATCTCTTCGCGTCTCCTTCGAACGCAAAGTGCAGCGATTACTTCGCTCTAATCCCCCCACCGGGGGAATCCCCCAGAGACGCTCTGGTGCATGTTTGGCCATCCGGTCTTCTTTATGCTTATCCACCTCTTCCCCTAATGCTAAAATTCTTGCAGAAAGCCCGTTGGTTGGGGAGCAGAGTGATCCTCATAGCCCCATTCTGGCCTCGTCAAGCGTGGTTCCCATGTCTATAGTCTCATCTAGTGAATCCCCCATGGATTCTAGATCCCACTCCGGATCTGATCTCTCACCCTCTAGGATTAACCACCCCGAACCTGGACAAACCTCAAGCTTACAGCTTGGTTGATCCAGTTCCAGTAATAGCTAGGACTCCTGGTATCTCGCTCTCTGTTAATGCTATTCTAGTAGCCGCTCACAAGCCTTCTACGAGAAAGGTTTATAATAGCAAATGGAAGCGTTTTTCAATTTGGGCGGAGCATAGAAACTTAGACCCCTTTACAGCTCCGTTACCAGCAGTACTAGAATTTTTCTCAGTCTTATTCGACCAGGGTGCTAGCTCCTCTACGGTCAAAGTCCAGTTAGCCGCAATCTCCCACTATCATGTGGGAAGTGATCTCAGTCCCTTAGCCTCTTCCAAATTATGCAAGACCTTCTTAAAAAGTACCTTCCTCTTGAGGCCTCCTGTTAAAGATGCAGTTCCCCCATGGGATTTAACTCTTGTTCTCCAGTCTCTGACAGCTCTTCCCTTTGAGCCTGCATCCTCGGTAGATATAAGATACTTATCTTGGAAGACTGCCTTTCTTATTGCCATCACTTCGACCAGAAGGGTTTCAGAGCTTCAAGCCCTTTGCGCCAAACCACCATACTTGGTTTTCCATAAAGATAGTTTCCCTCAGGACCAATCCCTCCTTTTTGCCCAAACTTGCTTCGGAGCCCAATATCAATCAATCTATTAATTTACCAGTATTCTTTCCAAATTATCAGAACAAGGGTGAATACAAGTTACATTCTCTGGACGTACACAGGCAGTTGAGGTTCTACTTGCACAGGACCGCTGACCACAGGAAATCTGAGCAACTCTTTGTATCCTTTGCTAAGCCCTCTTTGGGAAAACTAGTTATCAAAAGTTACGTTGTCCAGCTGGATCTCCCAATGTATATTTCTTGCATATAAGAGTTCTGGCCGACCTGAACCCGAAGGAGTCCATGCCCACTCTACTCTATCGATTTCTACCTCTGCTGCCTTTTTGTCCAGAGTATCATTGGATGACATTTGTTCAGCAGCCACTTGGGCATCATCTCATACGTTCATTAACCATTACAAGTTGGACATAATTTCCAGAGTAAGAGCATCCTTCAGCTCTGCAGTGCTCCGGAATATCCTTCCATGAGGACCTCCCAAGGATTGGGTAGCTGGGGACTCTGTCCCACAGGTTGATGGACAAATGAAGTTAACTACTTCAGATTAAGAAGTTATGTACTCACCATAATGTTCCATCTGAGTAGGTAAACTTCATTTGTCAGCAACCGACCCACCCCTAATCTATAGTGCGTACTAAAGGATTCCTTGCCCTTGTTTCCAGATAACTCTAGGTTGGGATGGGCAGGTGATCCTTTGTGTGGTAATGCTGTGTTATTGTGCAAACTTGATCTGAGGTCAGAAAGGGATAGGGGGTTATGGGTAAGGGGGAGGAGCTTGGAGCTCAGATCTTAGCTATTTGAAGCTGCTGACTCAGATTCGATATGGATCCGATACCCACAGGTTGCTGACAAATGAAGTTTACCTACTCAGATGGAACGTTATGGTGAGTACATAACTTCTTATTTCATTACTTTGGCCGAAGATTTAATTATATAATGTCGTCGGAACAGCCGACTACCTGAGTTTACAAAAAGCGCAAGGACAAGGAAAAGAATAGGCATCTGAGGTCCAAAACCAACGATGAGGCCTCTGCTAGGCCAGTCGCCGGTTCTCAGTGAGGCACTTTTGCAGCCCCTGGCACCCGCTACCTCAGAGCCACAGGCCGCTTCCGACTCCCACGTGGAGCCGACTGGGCCTCTGAATACTCAAGGTATTGGACACTTGGAAATCATTCCCTCAGATGGGTCCGGAGCCGCTGAGCAGGCATTGGCTTCTGAGGGTGTCGTCAGACCTACACAACTATATATTAAGCCATCTTCAGCTTCAAAGACTAAAGCAGCTCTAAAGACAAAGAAACAAGTACAGCATTCTCCTACTCAGACTTCCATGCCTAAAAAACAGATGCTCAAAATGGCCGAAGACCTAATTACTTTGATCAGGGGCTCCCATCCCCCTCCTGATAAGAGGCCTAAAGAGTATGATTCTTCTGATCAGGTTTCTATTTCCTCTGATTCCTTTTCTGAACAAGATTATTCCATGCTTCCCTATGAGGATTCTGATGCTGAAGAATCCATTCATTCAGCCTCTCCTCCTGAGGATTATTCTTTTGGGGAAACCCTGCATACCATGAGGGAGCATTTCCACTCGGAGAGCCAAGATTATTCTGAATCTAAGAAAAGGCTCAGATACTTTCTGCTACTTCCTCAGCACAGACCCCTTGCTATTCCACCTGTTCTAGACATTGTAGATGTATTTTCAGAGTCTGGCCTGTCCCCTGACTCTCTACCCCCTGCACCTGCTAAGCCAGACAGATACTACAGGGTCCCGGATTCTCATAAATTCCTATATAAAAACCCTGCTGCTGACCCAGAAACTATATCTCAGGGTCCCAAAGGGGTTAAAGCTTCCACTGCAAAAAACCCTGTCCCCTCTGATATGGATTCTAGGACTCTAGACAGAGGGGGGAAAAAGTCTACACTTCTGCTACCTTGGCCGTAAGGGCTTTAAATTGTCAGTTTCATATGCTTAAATATCAGCAATATTTAATGTCACTGCTTAAACAGAAATTGTTGACAAATACTGAATGTTCAAAGAACAAGGAATTGCAAGATTTATTGCATGCAGCTGAACAAGTGGGAAAGCATACTTTGCAATGTGGTCATGATTCACTGGAGGCCTCTTGCAGGGCCGCTGTTACAGGTTTTGTTATTAGAAGGCATGCTTGGTTAAAGGAACAGTATCTGCCTGATCATGTTAAAGCAAAATTATTAGATGCACCATTACAGCATGATACTTTGTTTGGTACTAAAGCAGAAGAGGTGTTGAAAAAAATGGAGGGTAAAGCAAAATCCATACACAGTCAATGATTTCTTACAGGTACAGCCACCCAGGTTTAGCAGGAACTGGCCTTCTAAAAATTGGTCCTTTCCAGTGTCAGACAGACCAAAAAGAGGCAGGTACAGGCGTCCCAGAGGCAGATCTCAGCCCCAAGGCTCATACAGGCCTAAACAATGGGGTACTCCTACCTCCAAAAGTGGAGAAGACAACCTTACAGGAAACAGTCCCAATGACTTTCCTCTGCCAGATCCAAGCACTTTTCTTTTGACAGCCCCCTTAGGGGGAAAACTAGCACTTTTTTCATCAAATTGGCAAATGGTTACCCAAGACAAATGGGTCCTGAACATAGTGTTCCAAGGCTACAGGTTCCATTTTCACACTCTTCCAAGGTCAAAAGGTATGCCAGACCTGCCACACAATCAATGGGCAGAGGCACAAAAACAGATTACAGCCCTCGTGGATATGAGGGCCATTCAGCAAGTACCACAACAAGAGCAGGGGCAAGGATTTTACTCCAGACTTTTCCTAGTACCCAGAAAGGACAAAACCTGGAGACCAATACTGGACCCGTCTATACTAAATACGTTTCTGGAAGTTCCAAAATTCAAGATGTTGACTCTACAGCAGCTACTGCCCATGCTGGGCAAGAAGGCTTGGCTCATAACTTTGGACCTAAAAGAGGCATACCTGCATGTCCCAATCAGACAGTCTTGCAGAAGATACCTCAGATTCATAGCTGGCTCACTGCATTACCAATTCTCTGCACTGCCCTTTGGCTTATCTACTGCGCCCAGGGTCTTCACAAAATGCCTGGCACCAGTAATTGTGTTTTGCAGACAAAGAGGAATTCAAATATATCCCTACTTGGATGACTGCCGAATTCAAGCAGAGAACAAAGACATTCTTCTAAAGCATCTGGCGTTTGTAAAAAGATTACTAATTGGCCTAGGGTACACAGTAAACGAAAATAAATCAAAACTAGTGCCCTCTCAAGAGATAATATTCCTGGGTGCAAGCTTAAATACAGCTGCCCAGATGGCTTATCTCACGCCAGACAAATAAATACAACTGACTTCTTACTTCAAGAAATTGGAAACAAAGACCCACTTATCTGCAAGGAAAATCCTGCAGGCCTTGGGTTTCATGGCATCCTGCATTCTACTAATTCCATATGCCAGACTGCATATGAGGAAACTACAATGGTATCTAAAAAGTGTTTGGACTCAGCATTGCCACAGCCTGGAGACAGTAATTGCACTAATTCCCTGCCTGCAACAGGAGTTTCGATGGTGGGCAGAAGCTTGTCACCACAACAAGGGTGTGCCATTCAGTTTAACCACAGCCAGACAGACACTGACAACGGATGCATCAGATTATGCCTGGGGGGCCCCATATGGCAGGAAAATGTATTCAGGACACATGGCCTACAAACCAGATGCATCTTCACATCAATCAAAAAGAGATGCTAGCTGTTCAAAATGCCCTGACAGCATTCAAGGACCGGCTTCATCCAGGACAGCTACTGATAAAGACAGACAATACTACGGTCATGTGGTACATAAACAAGCAGGGAGGTACACATTCCTACCCCCTCTGCAGACAAGCAATGACCTTATGGGACACAGCATTGGCTTTTCAAGTTCACCTGCAAGCACAATTCCTGCCAGGAAAAACAAATAGTCTGGCAGACGAACTAAGCAGAAACCTCATGGATCCCCACGAATGGAAACTGGATCCACAAGTCTTCAGCATGATAACAAGGAAGTGGGGATGCCCAGAGATAGATCTATTTGCCTCCCCTCACAACTGCCAATTGCAGAGATTTTGCACAAGAATTTATCACAAGTAAGCATGGAAAGTGGATGCCCTATCCTTCAGCTGGAAAAATCTGACAGTATATGCCTTTCCTTCACTGCCTCTCCTTCCCAGGGTACTCCTAAAGGTCAGACAAGAGAAGCCAAAAATGATACTGATTGCACCAGACTGGCCACGCCAGCACTGGTACCCAATCCTAAAGAGCTTGTCTTAAGGTCCAGCATGGATATTGCCTCAAACTTCTCACTTGCTGACCCAACAAAACAATCAGATCCTGCACAGCCAACTCAGGACCTTAAATCTGTCAGCATGGTGGATAATGTAGCCATTCAGAACACTCCTCTTTCAAAAGCTGTTATGGATGTGATCTTGGAGGCCAGGAGGCCCAGTACCAGAAAATCTTATGCAGAAAAATGGAAGAGATTCTGTGCTTGGAACCAGGAACAAGGCATTGACACGTGTACCAAATATCCCTCAGATTTTACAATACCTAACTGAGATGCTGAACCAAAGGCCTTTCTTTCTCATCAATTAAGACTCATGCCTCTGCCATTTCAGCCCATTACAATACGGAACCACCTATCTTTTCTCATCCTTCAATAAGGCAGTACCTCAGAGGGGCCAAAAACATTAGGCCTCCAAGGAGAGCACCAATTCCGGCCTGGGACCTCAATTATGTTTTGGAAAAATTGCCTCCTTTCGAGCCAGCATCAACAGCAGATATAAAATTCTTATCCTGGAAAACTGCTCTGCTCGTAGCAATAACCTCTGCAAGGCGAGTCTCTGAGTTACAAACACTCATGGCTGTGGAACCTTTTATCATTTTTCATCCAGACAGGGTTTCTCTGAGGACAAACCCTACATTTATGCCTAAGGTGGTGTCCAGTGTGGCCCTCAACCAAACCATTCACTTGCCTACCTTTTATCCAAATCCACAGAACAAGGGTGAGAAAATTCTGCATTATTTGGACATACACAAGCAGTTACGCTTCTACTTGGACAGAACTAAAGCTTTCAGAAAGACTGAGCAACTGTGTGTCCTATGCTGCAGGATCACAAGGAAAGGCCATCTCAAAACAGACTATTTCTAAATGGATAGGCCATTGCATCCATTTCTGCTATTTTCAGCATGACAAAACAGTGCCTAAGGGCATTAGGCCTCATTCCACCAGAGCAGCAGCCACTTCAGCAGCCTTCCTCAGAGGAGTACCAACCAAAGATATCTTAGAGGCTGCAACTTGGAGTTCAGTGCACACTTTCGTAAAGCACTACCACTTACCTCTTTAAGTCCACTGCAGTTCTGCAGGGCCTCATAGCCTCTCCTAATCCTATTTAGCCCAGCCACCCATCCTCAACTTTGGGATTCAACCCAAGAGTAATGACGGCAACAGTGAAACATGATAAACATAGTACAGTTGTGTACCTACCATAAATGTAGATGTTCGAGTGTATTCACTGTTGCAGTACAGGTTACCGACCCACCATCCCCATTTTCTTTGCTGGGACTTATCTGCACTTCTCTATCCTATACAACCTATTTGGTGTATTTGCTTGTAGATGAAGGAAATGTTATTTTTGTGCATGCATTTTTATCAGCATATTTTTCAGCCTTCCAATTTGGGGGCACCTGACATCTGGGGCAAGAAAAACTGAAGAAAATGGCGTTGGCTGCATCTTTTATACCCCTGGCACTCTGACGTCAGGGAAGAGGAGACGGCAACCGACGCTGGACCTAGACTTTGGAATTCTGGCCAACTGAGGGTTGCCTGCCAGCAGGATAACCCAAGAGTAATGACTGCAACAGTGAATACACTCGGACATCTGCATTTATGGTAGGTACACAACTGTACTTTCTCTCTCTTCTAAGTATCAGGGCTATTCAGCCTGTCCCAGCAGAAGAATGTGGACAAGGTTTTTATTCAGTACTTTTCCTGGTACTCAGAAAAGATAACTCCTGGAGTCCTGTCCTGGACCTGTCTATCCTACACCTTTTTGGTAATCCCAAAATTCAGAATGCTAACTCTTCATCAGCTGCTTCCCATGTTAGGCAGAAACGCCTGGTTGGCAACATTGAACTTGAAGCAAGCCATCCTGCACATCCCAATAAGGGAATCTTGCAGTAAATACCTACTCTTCATAGCAGGCTACATGCACTATCAGTTCTCTGCACTGCCCTTTGCTTATCTACTGTGCCCAGGGTATTCACTAAGTGCCTAGCTCCAGTCATTGCATTCTGCAGGCAAAGAAATATTCAAATATACCCATACCTGGACGATTGTCTAATTCAGGCAGAAAGGCAGGACATACTATTAAATCATCTGGCATTTGTAAAGAAACTGCTGACCTCACTGGGGTACACTATAAAAGAAAAGAAATCTCACCTGGTACCCTGCCACCAAATTTGTATTCCTAGAAGCAAGGTTGAACACAACTTCCCAGATGGCCTACCTCACGCCAGAGAAACAAGTTTATTTGACAGCCTACTCAAACTACTGGCCACAAAGACCCAGCTACCTGCAAGAAAAATACTGCAAGCCCTGGGGTTCATGGTCTATTGCGTCTTACTAATTCCATATGCAAGACTGCATATGAGGAAACTACAATGTTATCTAAAAAGCCTATGGTGTCAACATTCTCAGGATGTGGAATCAATGATTCCTATCATTCCTTGTATAAAGACAGAGTTCCTTTGGTGGGCAGAGGTCTGCTACCGCAACAAGGGACTGCCATTCACTCTACCCCCTGCCGCCCAAACCCTAACAGACGCATCAGACTATGCATGGGCGGCTCACTTGGCAGGGCAGTGCATTCAGTGCAAATGGAACTCAAGTCAAATGCACCTGCATATCAATCAAAAAGAAATATTAGCTGTACAGAATTCTCCGACAGCCTTCAAGGGCCACATTCTTCCAGCTCAATTATTGGTAAAGACAGACAACACCACTGTTATGTGGTACATAAACAAGCAGGGGGGAACCCACTTATTCCCTCTCTGCAGACTAGCCATGGCTCTGTGGAACAAAGCCTTGAGCTACCAAGTGCACCTACAGGCTCAATTCCTGCCGGGCAAGCTAAATTCACTGGTAGACAACCTAAGCAGAAATTGCATGTACCCACACGAGTGGAAACTAGAATCAAAGATATCAACATGTTGAGAAACAAATGGGGGAGCCCAGAAGTAGACCTGTTTGCCTCCCCTCAGAACTACCAATTGGACAAATTCTGCACAAGGACTCCCCACAGACGAGCTTGGAAAGTGGATGCCCTGTCCTTCACTTTGGAAAGCCTCTCAGTTTATGCCTTTTCCCCCTCTGCATCTCCTCTCAAATGTTCTACTAAAGATCAAACGGGACAAACCAAGGACAATACTCATTGCACCAGACTGGCCACGCCAACACTGGTTCCCCCTCCTGCACAGTATGTCACTGCTGGAACCATGGTACCTGCCTCAGACTCCTTCCCTGCTGTCTCAGCAGGAGGGACAGATTCTGCACCCCCAACTTCAAACCTTGAACCTTGCAGCCTGGCTAATTACCTGAGCTCTCCAGTACCATCCCTCAGTAAGCAAGTGCTGGATGTCATTCTGGAGGCAAGGAGGCCTAGTACTAGAAAATCCTATGCTGAAAAGTGGAAAAGATGCTGTTCTTGGAGCCAAACTCTGGGGATGGGCACATCTGTGCCCAGGTTACCGCATATTCTTCAATACTTAACAGAGATGCTTCACAAAGGCCTTTCCTTCTCTTCTATTAAAATTCATGCCTCAGCCATTTCAGCGCATTATAATACGGAGCCTCCCCTCTTCTCTCACCCCCTGCTGAAACAATTCCTCATAGGGGCCAAAAATTTAAGAACACACAGGAGAGCCCCTACTCCAGCTCACTCTATCTCCTTTTGAGCCAGCAGCAACTGCAGAGTTGAAATTCCTTTCTTGGAAAACCACCTTCCTTCTAGCCATCACTTCAGCAAGGAGAGTGTCTGAATTACAGGCCCTCATGGCAGTGGAGCCCTTCATCTTCCATGCAGACAGGGTGTCCCTCACGACCAATCCTTCCTTTATGCCCAAGGTGGTATCCAGTGTGGCCCTCAATCAGTCTATTCATTTGCCAACCTTCTTTTCTAATCCACAGAAAAAAGGAGAACGAATACTGCACTCTGGACATGCACAGACAACTTAGATTTTATTTGGACAGGACTAAGCCTCTCAGGAAAATTGAGCAGCTGCTAGTTGCCTTTGCTGCAGGGGCAGAGGGGAAGGCCATTTCAAAACAAGCCATTTCTAAGTGGATAGGCCATTGCATTCATTTCTGCTATAAGCACCATAGAAAACTTACCCCACAGGTGATAAGATCACATTCCACCAGGGCTGCATCTACTTCAGAGGTGTTCCTGCCAGGAACATTCTAGAAGTTGCTACCTGGAGTTCTGTACATACCTACACCAAGCATTACCACTTGCCAATATTTTCTAAATCCAGAGCTGGTTTTGCCACTGCAGTCTTGCAGGGCCTAATAGCTGGTCCTAATGCCCTCTAATGACCTCCTCCCTTCCTTAGCTTTGGGAATCTACTCAAATGTAATGATTGCAACAGTGAAATATGAAGAACCTAGTACAGTTGTGTACACTTACCATAAATGTACATGTTTGAGTGTATTCACTGTTGAAGTCCTGGTTACCCTCCCTCCAGCCCTTGACTTCTCTTGGCTATACCTCTCTTCTTGTTTACTGTATTTAAGGTTTCTGGCGTATTTGCTTGTTGTTAGAGGTGTAACCTTGTATATAATTGCTTCCCATTATGGGGGCACCTGACATCTGGGGCAAGAAAAACTGATTTAATGGTGTCGGCTGCATGCTTTGTACCCCTGACTACCTGACGTCATGGAAGATGAGACAGCAACCGATGCAGGACCCAAGACTTTGATAATCAGGCCGGCTGAGGGCTACCTACAAGCAGATAACCCAAATGTAATGACTGCAACAGTGAATACACTCTAACATCTACATTTATGGTAAGTGTACACAACTGTACTTTCCAGATGGTCACGCTTCAGTCTATTCTCCCATTCCTCGGAATTGGCGATTGGATGTGCTGTATAAATCTCAAGTATGCGTACTACCATATCAAAATGGCCAGATCATCCGCATTTCCGGCTGGGTGCCAGTCACTACCAATTCCGAGCACTGCTCTTTGGACTCACAACAGCCCCCAGAGTGTTTACCAAATGCATGACAGTGGTTATGGCTTACCTGAGGCATCTAGGATTCCGAGTGTTTCTGTATCTGGATAACTGGCTCCTTACTGCCGCCTCCAGGCATCAACTCATTCTGTCCAGGGATCACACTCTCAAGCTCTGCTCTCAGTTAGGCATCACTATCAATTTCGAAAAGTCTGCACTGTCTCCATTGCAGCGTATCTCCTTTATCGGAACAGAAATGGACACCACCACCACCACAGTAAAATTGCCCCTGGACAGAATATAGCTATTGTCCAAAACCAGGTCTCTGACATTTTGCAGAGAAGAAAAGTACCGGCCTCTCAAGTACTGAAGCTACTAGGTACCATGGCAGCTGCGCTCATACCAGTTCCTCTGGGACGTATGCACATGAGGATTCTTCAGTAGTTACTCTTCACCCAGTGGTCTTACCAACGACTTCCGATGTCATTCTTAATCATGATTACGGACTCTTTTAAGAAGGATCTTCGTTGGTGGTTGACCAGCCACCAAGTTACAGTGGGTCGACCATTTGTTTCTCCCCCCGCCGTCAGCCATGGTGACCACGGACGCTTCTCTGATAGCGTTAGTGGGGCTTTTTCTGGGAAGAACAGCCCAAGGCACCTGGTCGGGGACAGAGTCACAGTTGCACATCAGTGTTCTGTAGCGGAGAGTGGTGCTTTTGGCGTTGCAGCACTTCCACGACTCTCTGCCTGTAGGGACGATTGCGATACAGACAGACAACATGGCTGTGGTCTGGTACATCAGTAAGCAAGGGGGAACCAAGTCTTACCCCCTGTATCGAGAGGCCTTTTTGGCAGTGGCACTATCCACCGGGCGCTTTCTGATAGCAATGCATATCCTGGGGAAATCCAACATGATGGTGGACAAACTCATTCTGTTACCGCATGAGTGGTCTCTCAAAGACGAAGTTGCGGAGATGATTATCCGCAGATGGGGCCAGCCTTGCTGTGACCTGTGTGCATCCCCCATGAATGTCAAATGCAGAAGCTACTTTGTCCTGAATCCCCCTCTGTGGGACAGCCCAAGGGACTCGCTAGTACATGATTGGCCCCCGGGACTCCTGTATGCCTTCCCATCTATACCCCTGATTCCAAAATTCTTGCAGAAAGCGAAAAGCCTGGGAAGGACTTTTAATAGCCCCTTTATGGCCTCGACAGATTTGGTTCCCCATCCTGAACTGAACTGGAGGAACCTTGGCTTCTGGACCCAGTTCCAGACCTGCTGATACATTCGTCAGGGGCCCTCCATCTTTCCCTTCGTTCCCTCAGACTGACAGCTTGGCTGCTCCAGTTCTCAACCTAGCCACGTCACATGAATTTTCTTCTGAGGTACAGCATATTCTTGTATCTTCAAATAAGGCTTCCACCAGAAAGTTATATGCTAGTAAATGGAAGCATTTTGCTTTTTGGGCCTCCCAGAATAACATGGATCCTTATGTTGCCCCGATTGCTAGTGTCCTGGAATTCCTATCTAAACTTTTTCATGAAGGTGCTGCAGCTGCCACTATTAGAGTTGAATTGGCTGCAATTTCGAATTTTAACCTCGGAGCTGAAGGTTCTAATTTGATGTCTCACAGATTATGTAGGGTCTTCTTGAAGGGTACCATTCATCTTAGGCCAACCTTTTACTCCCTGGAATCTAAATTTTGTGTTGTCACATATTATCTCTTCCCCCCCCTTGAGCCTGCATCATCCTGCCATTTGAAGTTTTTTTCTTGGAAAACTAGTTTCTTGGTGGCCATTACCTCAGCACATAGGGTGTCTGAGCTTCAAACCCTTTCTATCAAACCCCCATATTTGTTTTTTCACCCAGACAGTATCACTGAGGACTAATCCTTCATTCCTACCAAAGGTGTGTTCTGAGACTAACCCAAATCAAACTATCGAACTTCCAACCTTTTTCAGTAATCGTTCTAATAAGTTGGAGTACATGTTGCATAAACTTGATGTCCACAGACAATTGAGATTCTATTTGGACAGGACAAAGGATTTTAGAAGATCTGACCAACTCTTTGTACCTCATGCTGACACTAAGAAAGGTTTACCAGTCTCCAAAGTTGCCCTTTCCAAGTGGTTAACTGACTGCATTAAATTTATATGCTCTTCAGCAAACCAAACATTAGAGAATGGTGTGAAGGCGCACTCCACTAGGGCTGTTTCCACTTCTTCTGCTTATGCGGCTCGATTGCATTTGGACACTGTGTGCAGCTGCCACTTGGTCTGAGCCGCATACCTTTATCACTCATGACAAGGTGGACAGGGCCTCCAGGGACAGGGTTTTTTTGGCTCCACTGTCCTCAGGAATTACTCCCTTGAGCCACCCAGAATTAGGGTGCTTGGGACACTACCCATGTGTAAGAATGAACAGCGAGATTGAACAACTTCACATAACGAAGTTATGTACTTACCATAACGTTCCATGTGAGTTGTTCATCTCGCCTTCATTCTTACATTCCCACCCGCCTTCCCTCTCCAGGGTCTCGAAGGAGTAGACTTGGGGTCTGGTGGTCTTGTTCAGGGACTTCTTACTCCGGTTGGAGTATTTCTTGGGTTTTATCTGTTCATGCTGGGTTCAGCAAACTAGATCTGAGGTAGGACAGAGAGCATCATGGGATAGGGACCTGGCCACAAGCTACTCTGATATCTTCAGCTAGTAAAGCACCCGACTTGGAGCTGATAGATTGACTCCAAACCATGTGTAAGAATGAAGGCGAGATGAACAACTCACATGGAACGTTATGGTAAATACATAATTTCTTTTTTTCTCCTCAGGCCTCTGCTAAAAAGGGGCTGATGGCCAGTCTGACTAACTCAGTTAACAAATGTAAAATAAATTTTGGTGCTAACCACCTGAGAGAGACTGAGGAAAAAAGGTCCTCTCCCCTAATCTAGCACTTCCACACCAAGATCCATTCCCTTCACCTCCTCTGCACTTCAGTTAAACATTTTTTTCCCTAAGAGACAGTGAAGCACTTTTCTGTATCAACATTCGGAAATGCCAGTACTTGGAAG
The DNA here is from genome assembly GCF_019279795.1 of Protopterus annectens. Lineage (NCBI taxonomy): Eukaryota > Metazoa > Chordata > Ceratodontiformes > Protopteridae > Protopterus > Protopterus annectens. The sequence goes on along the minus strand of NC_056725.1, from coordinate 160,212,928 downwards.
AATGCAGGAACTGCAGTTCTGAATGAGGCCCTCTAACAATTTACGTCCAGGGTAGCTGCCCGTTTTGGCCCACTCTTGTTACGCTACTGGCGAATGAGTTACAGTAACCCTAAAGAGAGTTGTGTCTGTTATGTAGTGCTTACTGAATGAACATAAACCATAGAGAAATTGAGAACATGGTTCAGAGAAGGATGGATAAAGATCAGTATTTAGTGAGTTTCAAGCGCAAGTGAAACTTGAAGTGTATTACAGAGTCACAAAAGTGTACTCATGTAGCACAGTATTCAAATGTAACAAAGAACTGGAGTGGTAGTGAATGGGTGAAAAATACGGTTAGCAATTGACTTGCTATGCTTTAAAAGTATATGTAGAAATAGAGGGTACAGATTACTTGGACTGCAATTAAATGGGGAAAAAAAATGTCTAGAGCGGTTATTCTTACTAATGTACAGGCTGTTAAATTTTGTAGTTAGGCTTTAATGTCAGTAAGACTGTACAACCTCAAAGGCAAAATCCTAAGCATATTAATCTGTGGTTAAAGCTTTATACTAATAATAAAGCAGAAATTATAGAATTGCTTGCTGCTGATGGATTTTAGTATTACCTCTTACGTTTAGGTAGTGGTTATAGCCAAGTCATGCTAAAAGTAAATATTAACTCCTTTACTACAGATGAATCTGTTCCAGCATATAACTACTTGTTTTGGTTTAGATGTGTACATTCATGTCGAGATTGCCTTTGAAATGCAGTGTGCCCATTAAAGGTGTGAGAAGAAACACCATGTAGCCAGAATGTTTCATTAAAGGGGACTGTTTTACTGTTAGTAGTATGTAAATGCCTGAAATGCATGATAAAGAAATGTCCTTGGAATATGGTAAAATAGATCTATATAATCCACATTCTGTCACTTTGTAAACACTAAATTCGTAAATTGCATGAAATTTTTGGAAGGCAAAGAACTGGAATAATAAGTTGCACTCCTTACATTAGCTCATGAAAATACAGATATCTGTGGAGTTACTGTAATATGCCTTCTTAACGATCGCACCCTCACAGTGCACGGTTACCGTGTCCAACAATCTTTCGGGCCCAATGCAAGAAGTGTTACTGTAATTGGTAGGGAGGTGTCTGTATTCCTAAGAAATCCTCTCGCCTCCAGAATCTTAACACCGGGAAGATGATCTTTAACTTCATATCTGTTTCACTGTAAATAAAAATCCCCACCATCTCGTAGCCAGTTACTGTACTAACCCCCACCATGTCAGCTGCAGCCCATGAGGCACATCTAAACAAACTGTCATCCCTCCCTATCAAACCTAACACTATTCTCGAATAATTTCAACTCTCTCTCCATTAGCTGGAAAAACTCACACCATCTCAAATATGCACAAAGATTCCTGGACTTCATTAATACTAGCTCCCTTGATCAACTTATTCTAGTCCCAACTAGAGGTTCAAAAATATTGGTCCCAGTTCTTACTAGTATTACAAACTTATGCTTAACAGCTATAGTTACCACATCACTGGTCAAATCTTGCCACCATTGAATAACACTCTTTTTTGAGGCTAAAACCTGATTTACCACAAAACCCTTCTGTCTGTAAAGACTATAAAGAGGCAAACCTAATCTAGCTACCAGGTGACCTGTTGAAATTTAAGCACCCTCCTCACCTGCATGGCCCCATCTTGCATGCTGCCACATTTGTAGGTAATTTCTATGCTCACTTCAAAGCATATATTTGAGGCACTTTCCCCAAAAGACTTAAATTAAATTCCAAACTCTGGAATAAACCCACCTGTGGTGGAACACTAACATAAACTGTACAGTAAGTGGAAGAAACTTGTAGTCTGTTCAAAGCAAACTTGATAACCAGTCATCTATGGATGAGCTCCAAACTATCAACGAAGAACTCTGAAACAAAAATGAAATCCTCCAAATATAAGTATGCATTGATAACTGCCACCTCTAAGAACAACCCTAAAGCCTCCTTACCTTAAGAGGTTTGGGTGAAGCAATGCTCAGAGCTAATGCATAACAACTGGCTGTCCTGTGAGGACACTGACACTGTATTAGTGGATAAGTTTAACTCTCTCTCACCCTTACTTAACCAGTTTGGAAGTACATCCACACTATCTCCTCTGATCACCTCCTTGCAGGTCCTGAATGCTTTCTAAGTTCAAAACCACTTGCTCAATGGGTCTTGGTAATGTGCCAGTTTGCGGTCTTGTTAGCATTAGACATGGTCTGGTAGACTTGTTACCAAGCCTTTTCATCCTCAGATTTTCCACTGGATTTGTGCCATAGGAATTGTGAGTTGTGGTAATCCATTCTGCTCCACAAGGAGGGATCCACAACTGACCCTGGAAACTAGCAAACCTTTACTATCTTTCTCTGTAAAGCAATAGAACCCATCCTTACTGATAACGACTTAAGCAGTCTGAGCTGTGGACCCAAGTTATTTTGGATTTGTTAAAAGTAAATACTGTCTTCTGAATCCAGTTTGCTTCTTTGAAGATTTCACTGATGTATTAGACTCAAAATTGGTTCACATTGCCTACCTATATGTGGCCAAGGCCTTTGATGCCATCATACCTTCTGGCGTTATTAGCAAGATAAACTAAACGTCCATATGCATGTAAACTGCTGAATAGCAAACTAGCTAACTGAGAAACCCGGTCTATTAGTATGGGAGGCACACTGTCTATGAAAAACGTAGCTGCGAGTGGTGACCTCCAGAGATTGGTCCCAGGAACACTTCTGTATGGTATTTATTGCTCTGATGACCAGTCACAGGCCTTTGATGAGAGTCTTAAGAAATCTGCAGATGACTGCAAATTTGGAGCTGTCATTCACTCCTGAGCTGACTTCCAGATTCTGTAGGAAGTACTAACACACACTACTAAGTTATGCCTTGACCGTGGCCTAAAACTAAATGCTGAGAAAGGCCGTATAGTGTCCCTGGACTAATCTGAGCACCAATGCATTTACCACATGGCTGAGTCAACTTTCAAAGTCGTATCACCAGTTTTAGGACTTGGACATTTTTGTTGACAACAAACTACCATTTGATTACCATGTATCCATTGTTTGGAAACCCTTTTACCTTGCCAGACTAATCAACAGAAGTATGTCTTCCAGATCTAGCGCAAGTTATCTTCTCTTTGTACTCTTCCGTCATCAGGCCCCATAATAAAGTATAATGGCCCCTTTGATTTCAGGCCCCATAATAGTGTAATGGTTCCTTTGATATCAGGCCCTATAATAAAGTATAATGGCCCCTTTGATTATGTATCTAAGCATATGATCTAGCTTTAGGGACTGCAGTGTTTTCTCACTAAGGTAATAAAGGCATTAATTCCTTGAGCTACCCGGAGAACCTTAAAATGGTTTCTGTCTCTTCTGTTTACTACAGATTCTTGAGGGGTGACATCTTTCTAGCCTACAAAGCCTGAAAGGATTCAATCCTATGTGACATGCACATCTACAAAACTAGTAAAACCCTCAACACCCACTCGAGCTCTTCACTTTCACCAGTTGGTCCTATTTATATTTCAGTGGAACAGGTATATATCCCAAAGAATCCCTCTTTTATAGAATAGACTGACTTTGCTCTATGTCCACAGGAACTCCCTGACCTTCTCTAAGCATAACTTGAGTGAATGGTCAATTGTAAATGCATCTGAGGTCTTGTTCCTCAAGTCCTCATGGAAAGGGGTCAAAGCTAGGTATAAATTAGTAATGTCAGTAGGAGCCTACAATTTGCGTATTGTGGCTATACTATACTATTAGTCCTGTTGTTCAATAGCCTATTACCGAATCATGAACCTATGTAAGATTTACTGGAGTAAAACAATTTGGTTACTTTAGTTAAAAGTCCCTGTGAGTGCAAGAATGAATGCGATTAAAAAGCAGAATGCAAGGGTAATTTGTATTCATTGATATAAAAGAATATCTCAGTACATATGTACAGTTTCAGGCCATTTTATTTAACAAAAATCACTTAAGACATGGGCAAACATACATTACTATAAAATAAAATAAAACCAGCTATATGCAACATGTTTCCAGTTGTATATTACACATGTTCTTTATTTAAGAAGTATCATCAGTCCAACATCACTTAAATTGCTCAATTCCTGCCTTCCCCTAAAACTCACTCCTGATCTAGAACATGTAATCTGATATTGTTGATCCTCGTTCAGTCATTACGCATGGGTATCTGTTCCGACCTCGGAACCGAGCCGGCCATTTTCCAAGCTCGCATCAGCTTCAAACTCTCAAGCTAAACTCTTACCCATAATCCCCCTCTCCCTGTTACCTCAGATTTCATTTGCCGTGTTGCCATTCGGTCGTGTCAAGCTGCTTCTCTTGAGCTAAGTATAGTTATTTGTTGTCAAATAGTCATTTATATTACTTTTTCTGTCAGAAAAGTTTTTATTTCATTGTCTGTTACCCTATCGCATCTAGCGACCATATTTTCTTGAGTTTTTCTTCTCTTTTCTTTACTTTTTTACCGTGAGGTATTTCTCCCCTTACCATCGTTGGTAATCTTCCCTTTTTTTTTTTTTTTCATACCTTCGGGTATTCTTTTGTACCATTGCTGGTACCCTTTTCTACTATCTACTTTTTCTATCATGGCAGGTAAGAAAGGTAGTCTGGGGTTTAAACAGTGTTCTGATTGTGGACACAAATTACCTACATCTGATGCACACACTCTGTGCATTTATTGTTTGGGGGCGTCCCACTTATCTGTTGACCCGCCCTGTACTATCTGTGAAATTTTTCTAATAGAACTTTGTTAGAAAGGAAAAACAAGTTGTTGCTGAAGGGACTTCTTAAATCACCCTTTTCAGAGGCTATTTCTGGGTCGGAGGCCTCAACCCCTCCTAGAGCCCATAAGAAAATTTTGGATGTTCCTACCAAGGCTAAATCTTTGCCTTCGTCGTCCCCAGCTGGAGACACCTGCCAACCAAAACCTAAAAAGGCTAAAGTTTCGGCTCCGGAGTTCGCTCAGTCAGCCCCAGCACCTTTGGTGCCTAGACCTTCAGCACCGAGGCCTTCGGCTCCATTAGTGATCTCTGCTCCGTCTTCTCCTGCAGCCTTCACTATATATTGGCACAGAGGGGCTCCTCGGTTCAGACTATTACTACTGCATCGGCACCGACTGCTCAGTTGGCGCAGACCTTGACCACGTCTGCTCCGACATCTTACTCGCAACCAATGCCTTTATTGTTGACTCTAGTTTTGTCGATTCCAGCTTCGGTACCGACAGCCACTTCAGCACCGATCCCTGTGTCGGTGCAGACCGTGACCTCGGCACCGATGACTTCTTCGGTGCAGACACCCGTAGTCCAGTCTCTTTCGGCACCGTTGTTCTCTGTGTGGACTGGTGAGATGGGCACCGAGTTTGCCTCTTCTGTGGACAGGCCTGTTTCTCCCTCCGTCTCCGTGATGTCCACTAGAAGCCTTTCCGAACGTCTTGTGAATCAATCAGGTGCTCTTGGCCAGAGGTATCCCACCCCCAGGAACTATCCTTCCTTGGGAAGTGATCACCCATCTCCAAAGACCCCTTCTTATTCTCCTCCTTCATTACCTTTGATGTCCATGGATGTAGCACAGTCTTCCCCTTCTGCAGTTCCCTTTATGGATCTCACTAAGGAACCGCAGTTACCTTTGTGGAAGGAAAGTTTTGCTACGACCCAGGATGTCAGTTGTGACGCGCATAATTTGCTGCTCCACAGCCATCCGGGGACTCCGGGTCGGCAGGCTGAGCCACTTACTGGAGGGGTGACCACTGTCATGGACATTCACTCCTCTTCAGGTGGACCAGCCTTCCAACTGATGGAGAAGGCTTTCGCTGCTGCTGGCGACACTGGAATGTCTCCCCCTCCGCCCTCCTCTGGTACACTGGTTTCACAAGTCACACCGATGCAATGGCCTCAGGACATATTCCCACAGGAAACCCCTTTTCCGCTGTCTTCTCCGGCTTCTCCCGTTGAGGAAGCCACCGGAAAAGTTTGTGTAAGAGGAAGCACATGGACTCCACAGAGAAGTCCCTCACTGAAGACACAGATTTTGATGAGGGGGAAGGATCCCCTCGATCACCCTCTGAGGTATCCTTTGGTGATATCTTCGAAATCCTGAAACAGAGAGGTGACTGGCAGTCCTCTAATCCGACCTCTGAGGAATCCTGTGTTCCTGCAGGCCTTTTGCGCCCGGCCCCCTACCTCCTGGGTTACTCCACCTGCCGATGAACTTGTTCGGTTTATTGTGCAGCATGCTTGGAACGCTCCTGACACCGTCAAAGCTATTCCCCGGAGGCCAGATAAGATTTTGTCCCCTCTTGCTATGGATCCCCATTAGTCAAAATGTCTTCCTGTGGATGCTTTGGTGGTGGCGATCGCAACAAAAAAGGATCTGGCAGAAGAAAGCCAGACTGTCCATCTGCCTAACAGAGTCCCAGGCCCTGGACAGGATAAGGAATTGCTCCTTTGCTTAAGCGACCTTTACTATCAGGGCCCTGAATTATATGGCACACTTTACCAGGCTTCAAAGGGATCTGATTTCTGAGCTCTCTGAAACCTTGTCTGGTGCCGTGTCTGATGAGGTCCGTGACAAAGTGGCCTCTCAGCTGACCACCATTGAGTCAATATCTAACTCCTCTATGCGACTGATATCTCATGCATCAGAAGGAGCAGCTAGAGCAGCAGGTTCAGCTGCGGTCTTGAGATGACACGTCTGGATGTGCTTGTGCAATTTCGCGGAACCCTTTAAGGTTTCCTTTCTTAATGCTCCCATTGAGGCCTCCTCATTGTTTGGACCCAAAGTTAAAAGCACACTGGCCAAATGTGTACAGGATGGTAAGGCCTACCTGGACCTCGCAAAAGCCTTCGATACAATACCCCACTCGGGTATTATAGATAAGCTCACCAGCTTAAATATAAACCCCTAAGTCACTAGATGGATTGCAAACTGGCTCAAGGACAGAACCCACATGGTTAGAATTGCTGGAACCATGTCAGACTCCAAACCAGTTACAAGTGGTGTCCCACAAGGCTCAGTCCTGGGACCTCTCTTGTTCGGTATATATTTCTCGGAGGTACAGGCCAACACGGAAGGACTGTGGCTGACCAAGTTTGCAGATGACTGCAAACTGGGCGCCATAATCGACTCTCCAGTCGACACAAGCATCCTCCAAAAGGGCCTCATAGAAACAGACAACTGGTGCCAGAGCCATGGCCTCAAGCTAAATGCCAAAAGTGTATAGTCATCCCCTTTGGCAAAAAAGTGCCCACAAATTACCACATAGGTGGTAATCCATTAAGTACAGAAGAAGTAATTAGGGACCTGGGGACCCAAGTTGATAGCAATCTCTCATTTGACAACCACGTGGCCAAAGTGGTTAGAAAACATTTTATATAGCCCACCTAATCATGAAGGGATTCACATCTAGATCAGGGACGCCATCGTGCCTCTTTACTCATCCCTCATCAGGCCCATAATTGAGTACAATGCCCCTTTTGGGATGTACCTTACCAGACACCTGCAGCAACTGGAAAGATCCCAAAAGTACCTCACCAAGAGGATCAAAGGGCTCAAACAGATGCCATATGCTGCCCGGTTAAAGAAACTCCAGCTCTACTCAGTGGCATACCGCCTGTTCAGAGGCGATCTGTGCCTGACGTATAAAGCCATGTCCAACCCGGAATTAATGGACATGCTGCACCTCAGAAAATCCAAATCCCATCGAGCTACGCGCTCGAGAGACTTGAACCACAGCACTGAAATAAATAGGGCATGCTGGAGGGACAGATTCATAACCCAGAGGCTCCCTTCACTCTGGAATAAAATCCCAGTCCAGGTTAGGCAGAGTCCCTCATTGACTCTCTTCAAGAGGAATCTTGATGAGTGGATGGGAGATCGTAGGTTTACCCCGGGTATCACTTCTGTGTCACTGTTAGACAGAGGCACAGTATACTAACCTCGAAAAAGGGCATAGCAAAATAAATTTAAAATTAGTGGCGAAAGCCAAACACATTCTGGCTAGGCTTATAAATGCCCTAGGGCAGATAGCCTAGTATGAACCTATGAACCTAAGACCCTTTCTGCCGTAGGTGTCCATTATTCTTCCCCTCAACGTGCTTTATCCCGAAACCAAAAGAGTGGGAAGGTATGGTTCAAGAAATCTCAGGGTCCTTTCCGTGACACACAGGCCGAGTTCTCCCCTAAAGGCATAGGAGGAAACACACAGGGAAGACACTCCTTTCGGGGCAGAGGGGGTCCGCGTAACCAGGGTTCCAGGGACTCTTTCCCTGGCCAACCCTACAAGCGCTCCTTAAGAGCGGCCCAACTCCTTTCCTCTGGAGGTAGTTGGGGGTCGTTTCTCCTTGTACCTTTCTGCCTGGCTAACCATCGCCACTAATTCTTGGGTGCAAAGGATTATAACCAGAGGTTATCATATCCCTTTCGATATTTCTCCTGTTCCTTCAAAAAACCTTCCCGACGTTCCACCCAGTCAAAGGGAAGAAGCAGCACTAGAGATAGAAAAGCTGCTAAGAAAGAGAGTCATCCAAATAATCCCTCCAGACCAGATAGGATCCAGATTCTACTCAAACTATTTTTGGTGCCAAAGTAAACCGGGGACTGGTGACCAATTTTTGATCTCAGTGTATTGAACAAGTTTGTGAGAGTACAAAAATTCTGGATGGTCACAATACAGTCTATCCTCCCGCTTTTGGAAAAAGATGATTGGATGTGCTTGATAGATCTTCAAGATGCGTACTACCACACAAAAGTGGACAGGCCATCAAGAAGATTTCTGCGCTTCCGTGCAGGAGCCAGTCACTACCAGTTCAGAGTACTGCCCTTCGGACTCTCTACAGCCCCCAGAGTGTTCGCAAATTGCATGGCAGTCGTCACAGCTGACTTGCATCTTCAAGGATTCCAGCTGTTTCTATACCTAGACGACTGGCTCATTTCCGCCCCCACCAGACATCTACTGGAAGAAGCCCTGGCATGCTCTCTCGTCACTGCACAAAGGCTAGGCATAATAATAAACTGGCAAAAATCCAATATCGCCCCATCTCAGTCGACAGAATTCATAGGGGTTATCTTGGGCACAAAAAACTGCAGAGCTGCCATTCCAGAGCACAGACTTTTTTAAGGATAAAGCAACAACAGATTCCAATCCTTTCAATGGAGAAATCCATGGCTCACTCGGTTCTACAGCTGTTGGGTTCCATGGCAGCCTCCATCACCATTGTCCCCCTGGCCAGGTTTCACATGAGGCTTCTACAATGGCTACTGTTCACCCAGTGGTAGCCCTTTCAACATCCTCTTTCAGCCATGATTCGAGTAACCCACAGGTACAAACAGGATTTAAATTGGTGGATGACACACAATCTGTCACAATGGTCTCGCCCCTTCTCCCCCCAGCAACCCAAGACCACAGTAACCACTGACGCCTCCCTGATGGGGTGGGGGAGCTATGTCAGGGACAGACAGTCCAAGGCACTTGGTTCGAACTGGAGACCCATCTGCATATAAATGTTCTAGAGCTGAGGGCGGTGCTTCTGGCGTTGCAAGCATTCCATCCTCTGCTGCCGTCTGGGAAAATTGCTATTCAATCAGACAACATGGCGGTGGTCTGGTACATCACCAAGCAAGGTGGAACCAAATGTTACCCCCTTTGTCGAGAGGCCATGAGGATATGGCAGTGGGCGATGGCTACCAACCATTTTCTTCTAGCAATGCACATTCCCGGGAGTTTGTGTGATAGCAGACAAACTCAGCAGGTGCATTCTTCAACCTCACGAGTTGTCCCTGTATCCCTTGATAGCGGCGGAGATCTTCCACCGCTGGAGCCGTCCTTGCTGCGACCTCTTTGCATCCTGACCAACTACAAATGCAGCAACTACTTTGCCCTGATTCCCCCTCCAGGACAGTCACCCAGGGACGCTCTAGTCCACAATTGGCTCTCGGGTCTTCTTTACGCATTCCCACCCTTTCCCCTCATTCCCCAGTTTCTGAAGAAAGCCCGTTGCTTGAAGAGCAAGGTGGTCCTCATAGCACCATATTGGCCTTGACAGATCTGGTTCCCCTTCCTATGGCCTCGCCTAGTAGATCGTCCATGGATTCTCCATCCAACCCCGGAGTTGATCTTACATCCACAGAACCTGACTCATCCCAACTTGAACAGCCTGAAGCTCACAGCTTGGCTGCTCCAATTCCCTTGATTGCCAGCCAGAATGATCTTTCTTTACCAGTACGTGACATTCTTATTGCATCTCATACGTCTTCCACTAGAATTACTTATCTGAGCAAGTGGAAAAGATTTACCTGTTAGCTGAAAGATAAACAAGTAGATCCCTTCTCAGCACCAGTGTCGATAATACTAGACTATCTGGCCGACCTTTTCCAATCGGGTCTATCGGCCTCTACCATTAGAGTTCATTTGGCTGCAATTTCTAATTTCTATGAGGATTCCTCTCTTATGTCCCACAAATTGTGCAAGACCTTCATAAAAGGTGTGAATCATCTGAAGCCACCTTTTAGAGAACCTATTCAACCATGGGATTTATCATTAGTTCTTCAAGCTCTGACAATGCCACCCTTCGAACCAGCTTCTTCTTGCGACCTCAAGCATTTGTCATGGAAAACCTTGTTTTTGGTCGCCATTACTTCTGCCAGATGTATTTCTGAGCTTCAAGCTTTATGTATCAAGAGTCCATACTTGATTTTTCATAGAGATAGTGTCTCTGAGAACTAATCCATTATTTCTGCCAAAAGTGATCTCTGAAATGTCCATTAATCAAACCATTGAATTGCCAGTTTTCTTTCCCAGTCATTCAAACAGAGGAGAGTATTGCCTACATACCCTAGATATCCACAGGCAAATCTGTTTTTACTTAAACAGGACTAGGTCCTTTCGTAAATCTGACCAGTTATTTTTGGCCTTTTCTGGACCTAGATTAGGATCTGCTGTTGCTAAGGTCACATTAGCTAGATGGTTGAAGGACTGTGTGACTTTCATTTATACACAACGCAATATCTCGTTGCCTACTACCATGAAAGCTCATTCAACAAGGTCGGTGGCAACTTCTGTTGCCTTCCATGCCAGAGCTTCTTTACACGACATCTGTGCAGCTGCAACTTGGGCTACGCCTCATACCTTCATCAATCATTACAAACTTGGATTTGGCCACCAGGGGAAGAACATCTTTTGGTTCTATGGTGCTCAGGAATGTCCTTCCATGAGAGCCTCCCAGGAATAGAGGTAGCTGGGGACTCTGTCCCATGCGTAAGGAATGAACGAGGATTAACAATATCAGATAAAGAAGTTATGTCTTACCATAACGTTCCATCTGTATTGTTGATCCTCATTCACTCATTATGACCCTCCCTCCTTCCCCTCCTGTGGCTTCTAGTGGATCTCACCATCCGGTTCTCTTGGGTTATTTGACCAGAGGTAGCCTCTACTTTCTTTTGACTTGCAAACTCAATCCAGGTAACAGGGAGAGGGGGATTATGGGCTCGAGTTTAGCTCGAGAGTTTGAAGCTGATGCGAGCTTGGAAAATGGCCGGCTCGGTTCCGAGGTCGGAACCGATACCCATGCGTAATGACTGAACGAGGATCATAAATACAGATGGAACGTTATGGTAAGACATACCTTCTTTTTATTCTCACAGTTTCTGTTTATTTCTGATATAATTTTGCTCCTTTCATTTTTTTAAGGATCCCACTTCCAGTTCTTTTTCTCTGTTACAATATTCAGTACTTTGGATACAGCTGGTTTAGACTTTGATTTCCATTTTCTAGTAATTGCTTTTTTTGGGAGCCACCAGAATTGTACTTAACAAGGTTTTACTATGTGTAAGCTATTGAGATCCTGTGTCCCAGCTCAAAGTAAACATTTCTTTAGTTACGCCCATTTGCTCACTAAATATTTCTGACCGAGTACTCTGTAGAGAATTTTTAAAGTTTGCCCATTTACTACACTCCCAAAACATATGTTCCCAGTTACCTCTTCTTTCCTATCACACCTGCAACATTTGACATTTACTAGAGAAAATTCTTTGGAATATTCTTGGGGTATAAAAATACCTATGCAAAAATCCTAAACCTTCTAGACTTTGTTGCATACTTGGGAGCCATGCATACGTCCTTCCGTTGTTCCCTTGTAAATTGCTTAAACAGTCTGCAATGTTTTCTGACCTCCACTGATTTTTGTAGTGATCATGCAGTATTTTATATGCCGTTTAATTATTATCCCTTTAGCAGCTTCCATTCTAAATTCAACTTAAAACACTACCAGAACAGGAATTTCTCTTAGGATTCCCCTATCCTGTTCTCTTTGCCTCTATACTCTGCCTTCTCTACCAGAGGTTGATATTGGTCTGTAGCCTGCAAGACAAATGTCTTCTTTGCCTCATCCCACTCTCACTTTTCCCTATCTGCTTTCTCACAATACCTTGGTTCATTTGCCATTTCCTGCAGTAAATTCCTGCCACTCCCCTTGACTTATTTTCTGTGCCACTACTTGCTGTCACCCCATCGGCAAAATCTCCTTTGTCCATTTTCGTGTTGCCTTGGTTAGAATGCTTTCTGCTGTTTTATGAATATAATAATACATATGGTGGTGGTTCTCCTTAAAGATCTGCATACAAAATCCCACTCTCTTCTTATTTCTTGAATCCCCCTCCCCAGCCTGCTTCATCATCATCCCTTTCCGCTTTGAATTATAACTTTCTGCTTGTGTTATAAGCCTTGATTGTGCATCTCTAACCAATCCCTTGTTCTATTGGCAGGATCAACTTATCCTACTTAATCCTTGCCTTCTTCCAGTCACAGAAATTCATTCAATTCTTTAACTATTGTCTACAACTTCTCCTCTGGTTGATAAAATATGCTTGACCTGTATATAAAACTAAAGGGACGCAAAACCTTTTCACTGCCTTTCCTCTGTCCATATCCATAAACAAGGACATCCAGTTTATTATTTTTTTGTATTATCTTTTGTTTGGTCTCTTTCCACATATCCATAGCTGCCACAACAGAAGGATTTTTGATCCATACTCCGAAATACTTAGTCTTATTGTGTCCCCATAAATACGGATGTTGATGAAGCAATTCATGTATGGGTATATAATTTGACTGTAGCCTTTGTTGTATTTTCATTCATTTTATATCCCAAAAAGACTTGAAAATGTCTCAATGTTTCACAACACTGATTTCCTTTTCTGGATTTATCAGGTGTAAAAAAAAAAAAATGATATATGTAAATAAAGCCAACTTCTCTTGATTATCATGCCAACTATATCCTTGAATTTGAGTCCCTTGTTTTCTTTCTCAGCGGCTCTAAATATAAAGCCAAAAACAAAAGGGAAGAAGACACCCCTGCCTGGTTCCTCTTGTCTGATGGGTCTTTACCATCTTTTGACATGGCAGCCATCATAGCTTTCTTCCAAGATGTTGTTGTTTCCCTTCCTTTAAAATAATGTTAAATAAAACCTTCCATATCTTTATAATCTTCTACTGGAATACCATTTGTTCCTCAGGACTCAATGTTTTTATCTTTTTATCTTGATTCTATCTTGTTAGTTATTGAGCCTCCTCTACCTGTTACCTTGGCGTATGTAAATGTTCCATAAATGTTTCCATTTGTGCTCTGTCTATAATAGCTCCTACAGGATCTGTTTATTTTTCTTGTAATAGGATCCCTAAGTTTGGCAACAACCATATCTACTTTCTGTTGGCTAAGACGTTGTGCTAAAAGATTTTGTGCTCTGGAGTAATTATCAGAAAATGGTTGCTTAACAGGAGTCTTTCTAAACATACAGATGTTAATCCAGATACTCATTTTCTCTTTAGCATTCTGCAGTTGCGCCTCTTTGAAATTCTCCTTAGTCTTCAACATTTTAACTTTTGTCAGCCCCTCTAAATTCCTATTGCTTGTTAACCATAATGTTTCAGACCATCTTAGGAAAATTAGTGCATCCTTCGGCAGTTTTACCTGATGTAAACTGTGATAGAGAAGAATTTTCACGAGTTTAGACACTTGTGAGTATTAAGTGAAGATTTGATTTAAGTTATTTTGTTTTTATTTTATTCACTCGTTCTTTGATCAAGTTAGTCTCATAAGCTAGTAGCCCCTTTTTAGAAGAGACCTGAGATTCTATTTATACTATTAGGAAAATTTAGGGTACCAGGGAGCTTCTCCTCTTTTTTGGCAAGTGCAGTGGGATCTTGCATTAACCTGAACTGTTGCCAGGTTAAATAACTGTGACCTCTGTTTATCATTTCATCCAAAATCTGGCACACTCAGGAGTGCAGTGCCCTCAAATGCTGCACTGCAGTGTATGCAGTTTGAGAATTAATCTGCCACTTTGAGTGGGAATAGACCCCACAGCCATTTGCTCCTGCACCAAAGACTAGTGTGCCACCTGTTGAACCACTGACACTGCATCAGAAAGACAGCCATAACAGAGAAGAAACCAACCAGCCAAATGTAGCAGTAGTGCCTCAGAGTGAAAAATAAGAGGAGGGGCTAGGGCTGAATCTTACTTCTGACATGACACTTTGAAAGACAAGACCAGAATAAAGGAAAAAGAGGTAGCTTAGTAGCCGTCAAGGGGGACTACCTCATGGGTATGGTTAAGTGATGAATATAACTGGGAAACTATCTGAAACAGACCTCTCAACTTTCTCGATTTTGTAGGGACACCCCCCCCACCTGAAGTTTCTCAAAGTTTTGTTCCATTGCTCCTAAAACTGGAAATCATTTTGAGGATTTCTAAAATAACAGTGCCAACATTTAAAATGTGTTCCTAACTTGGGACCCTTTTTTTGGTTATTTTTTACTTTGTTCCAAATTCTGTTCGTAAAAGTTGAAGGGTCTGATCGGAAACCTGAAATAATATATCAGAGCTTCCCATGTGTTAAGATGGTACTAACATTGATATGTCAGTGTAACAAGAACATATTAGACAATTGTGAGCTGTGCGCAAAACGGATAATTGCATAGAAAAGTATAAACAATACAAGCACAAACCTGAAAGAAGAAAATCACTTTAATGAAACATTAGATAGTGAAGCAGACACAGGCATTAAAGTAAAATTACTTGAAGAAATGATGGCTTGATGCCCTATAGAAGAGCAGCCTACATGAATAGAGCCAGTAGACAGAGGAGGGTTACACAGTAAAACGATATTGCCTGTATTTGTTACAAATTAGGAAATATAAGCCATTGGAGAGACTGAAAAGATTTGCACCCCTTTAGTATGATATTCCAAAGAGATGAAGTCTGAACATTTGAAAAATGTTCAGTCTAAGCAGAATTCTAAACTTTCTGTCAAACTGAAGCAGAGCTCTGAAATTGGGGAATTCTAAGCAGCAAATGTGTGTTGACAACTGGAACATTTACAGTATGGAAGGAACTAAGGATGGAAACACTCTGTTCAGAATCCTAAACTCATTTTAAAAACTTAAAATCTAAGCAACTGATATGTGGGTGTGAGTAGCTTCATAGGTGTGTACTAGGCCAATGACCACTGGGGCCTTTTTTAAGCTTAGTCCTACATCCCATATCTCTACCCTTGATAGTGTAAACATGGGCTTGGGAAGTGAAACATTATCTGCCTGGCCCTGCTTGTAGAACGATTTACAGGTTGCCTGTGTCCAGGAACTGAACAATTACACCCTACTTTTGATTTCTTAATAGCTAAAAAAACATCACAAACATATTTAGTTTTCTTATTTACAAATACAATGGACTGAAAAAAAAGTACTGCCTAACAACTGGGAAATTAAAAAAGACAAAGCATTAATGTGAGGAGAAGAAAAATATTGAGAGCTGGATGTTACTGAAATATTAGTTATAACAGTGGGGGGGGGGGTAAGGGTGATGATCTTCCAATGCATGTGAGGCATTAAGTGATGTGATTAATGGAAGATCTATTATGTGGAAAAGGGCAGACAACACGATTAATACAACTAATCACTCTGCGTAATCCAAGATCCTAAAGTTTCATCGTATGGTACAGTTCTGAAAATGTAATAAATTCCTAATTTCACATACTGTGCACATGGGGGGGTACTTGCATTCTGTCAGTCATCCATGTACATGTCAGTAGAGTGCTGTTGGTTACCATGGGAAAAGTAAATATTGGAGAGACTTTTGAAGTGATTATGAATAATCTAAGTGAGAGAGAGAGAGAGAGACACTGAGGTTTAATGGTCTTACAGCATGTGGGCCGCAGATTACACCCAATTTTCATTGGTGCTTTTAGTTTTTCTTCTGTGGGATTAACACAGCCAGACTAATAACCAGCTGCATATCTTCTGGGGTCAAAGAAGTCATCATTCTCCTCTATTCCTCTCATCTGACCAATCACAGTGCCCCACTTGGTATGTACTTTGCTAAGCATATGACTCAGCTCTGGAGACCACAGCATTTAAAACACACTTGCCTGGTTGCTATGTACATTTAAAACACACACTTGCCTGGTTGCTATGTACTGCAGTGGTGGTGCTGCGGTAGTGTTGTCGCCTCACAGTAAGACGTTGTCCTGTTCGATTCTCAGCTAGAGCGTCTTCTGTGTGGAGACGTGCGTGAATGGGCGTACCTTCGTTGAAGGTTGCGCGTCAGAGCTGGCAACTCGGCATGTAAAACTCTACTGCCAATCATTAGCGGACCGGAGTTCCGCTGTGGTGACCCCTTACCTGGAAAAGCCGAAAGACACAACAACTTGCCTGGTTGCTATGACACCAACACTGCTCACAAAATAAACTGTTAAACTTCAAACTTAAAATTCTAACCAAACGAGACGTAAATTTAAGCGCTTTCATCTTTATTCACAGAAAACCTTCCTCAAACTTTTAACGTAATAAACTGTTCATCCATGTAAAACTTGCTTATATAGGAACAACCAAGTCCCCCAAACCAACCAATCAGATTACACATAGCCATTTCATTCATAAAACAAAACAATTTCATTGAGAAAACCGAGCTGCACAGAATTGTGTTAAAAAGCATAGTAGTGTTTGTAAGACAATCGCTTATAAATCGCTCATACCATACTGGTCTTATCTACTTAATGCTTTCAATTTTAATAAACAGCTAATAGAAACTTGACCATTTAGCCCTGGCCATATACTGGCATTCAACAGTAACTGCCAGTAAAGATCCAGTTTCTTTAATATTAATGGCCATGGGCCTCCCCATTCATTTGTATTCAATTTCTCTAAAATAATAAATTTAAATTATGATCAGGGTTATAATGTAAATGTTTCACCAAAGCATTTGACTCATTCCATTTTCCCTGTATTGTTTAAATACTCACAAATACAATCTCTTAACTTTCTTTGGTTTTCCCGATTATAATAAGCTGGACATTGTTTACATAGAGCCACATAAACCACCCAACTTGTTTGACAATCATGCCGGCCATTTACAATAAATGATGTTCTGTCGACCTGTCTCACCTTCATTCTTACATATGGGTTCAGAGCCGATCCTCTGCTCCGACTTGGCCGATTACAAAGTCCGAAGTCTCTAAGTTGGCTCTTGGCAAGGTAGGTATCCCACAATGCACTAGTAGTAATCCCCAGATCTCGTTTGCCGCTCTACAAGTTCAGAAGTTTTCTCTTTCTTGGCCGTGGCTAAGTTGGAATATTTTTTCTTCTAAAATTTATAGTATTCTTTTTTGACTGTAAAGTTAGTTTAGTATTAATAGCTTACTGTTAACTTGCGAGTAGTTAGTGTGTTTCTAGAGTTTTATTGCAAATTGTTGTTGCTAATTGTTGGCTGTTGCTTCCACAGGCCTTCCTTAGTGGTATCCCTCATTTGTATTGTGCTCCCAATCCCAATCCCTCCGAGCTACACGCTCTAGGGACCTAAACCTTGTCACCACAATAAACAGAACATGCTGGAGGGATAGATTCCTGTCCCAGAGACTTCCCATACTCTGGAACAGACATCTATGTCAAACAGAGCTCCTCATTAGCACTCTTCAAGAAAAATCGTGATGATTGGATGGGTAATAGGAAATTCACCCCGGGGATCACTTCTGTGGTTCTGCTTGACAGGGGAACGGGAAAATAATTTTCTTGGGTGGCGAAAGCCAGGGTACATTTTTGGCTAGGCTTGTATAGGCCCTAGGGCCAATAGCCTAGTACCTACCTATGAACCTATGCTAGTTATTGTTAATTTGCTCAGGTATAGGTCTGTTTTTTAGTTAGGGACCTACCTTTGCCTTTTCTGTTGCTTGTTTATTCTCTGTCATGCCTACCCCTCTGTTCAGGGCTAGGCCCGTTTAAGTTAGAGGACCTTGTCCTCTCTTCTCAGTGTCTGTTTGCTGATGTCCTTCAAGGATGCATCTGCAGTCCTTACAAATGGGTTGTCCTGTCGTCAGGCAGCCCTTCGGTCGGCCGGATTCCAAAGTCTGGGTCTGGCCTCGGCTGGTGTCGCACTTCACCCGACGTCATAGCTGCAGTTCTTCGGGTATTAAGGCATCAGCCGACACCATTTTCTTCAGTCTTTCTTGCGTGCGTGCTCAAGCAGAAGCTGTTCGCAAGTGCCGGTCGGTCAGAACCAGAGATTACTACTACCGAATACGTCTCCAACCGTGAGTGTCTCGGTTTCGGCTGAAACCGAGCAAGCGGTTCTTCCTTCAGCTGAAAACTTACCTTCTACCGAGGCCTCTTCCAACCTCGTGGAATCGGCTTCAGAAAACCCACCTGCTGTCGCAGTTTCTCAGGAATTAAATGACACTATTCCCTTGGATATTTCAACCCCTGCACGTGGTGCTGCTAGGCCTCCTGCAGCCATGTCCATTAAGGCCTTTGCCAGGGCTAAAGCAGCTAAAGCTACTAAGACTGTGCCTGCTAAGACCCCCTCTCACAGGCCCAGCTCTAGTTCTCAAATGCTTAGTTTAGCAGAGGATCTCATTTCTTTAATCCGGGGATCCCAACCTCAACCAGACAGGGCCTCTCAGCCACCTCCAGATAAGAGGCCTAGAGCAGAGCCACCCCAGCCACTTCTACAGATGATTCCTCTGATGCTTCAGATGATTCCGACCCTCCAGAGGCTCCTTTCTCCCCTTATGAAGACTCTGATGCTGAAGAGTCCATCCCTTCTGCCTCTCCGCCTGAGAAATTTTCCTTTGGGGAAACCTTGCATGCTATGAGGGAACAATTTCAGTGGCAGGGACAGGATTTTTCAGACTCCAGAAAAAGGCTTAGAACCTTTCTGCATTTACCACAACATAGGCCTTTAGCCATTCCTCCAGTTCTTTCTGTTGTAGATGATGCATTTAATGATGCTTGTACTGCTCCTGATTCTCTACCCCCGGCCCCTGCTAAGCCTGATAGATACTACAGGGTCCCGGACACACATTACCATTTGTCTAAGGCTCCCTTTGCAGATCCGAGACTATCTCCCAGGGCCCAAGGCTGTAGCAGCTACTTCTGCTAAGAACCCCTCCCTCAGAAAGGGAATCCAGATCCTTAGAGAGATGGGGTAAAAAGTTTACACTTCTGCTACTCTTTCAGCTAGGGCCTTGAACTGTCAATTTCACATGATCCAGTATCAAGAATTTATGCTAGACCAGTTAACCAAAAAACTGACCTCTGATGAATCATTAGACAAAAAATCTGTTCAGGAAATGGTACATAACATTCAGCAAGTCAGTAACCATTCCTTAAAATGCGGCTATGATGCACTGGAGGCTTCCTTTAGATCAGCCATGACTGGCACAGTTATCAGAAGGCATGCATGGTTAAAAGAGCAGGCCTTACCAGACCATATCAAGTCCAAACTATTAGATGCTCCTATGGATAGGATCAATTTGTTTGGCTCTCCTGCACAACAGGTGCTGAAGAAGATGGAAGAGAAGGCAAAATCTGTCCAAACAGTAAAAGATTTCTTACAGGTCCAACCGCCAAGGTTTAGCAGGAATTGGCCCTCCAAGAATTGGTCCTTTCCAGACTCATCCAGGGCTCAGAGGGGCAGGAATAGGCATTCAAGAGGCAAAAACCAATCCAGGGGTGCCTACAGGGGATGCCAGTGGCAGAGTAACAACCAGCGAAGTACAGCCACAGACACAGCCACCACCACAACTACAGGACAATCACAGTGACTTGGCTCTGGCACCGCCTACCAGGCAGCAACTAGAAGCACCTTTAGGCGGGAAGCTAGCCTTATTTTCAATAAACTGGCATTACATCACAAGAGACAAGTGGATTTTACAGACAATAGACCAAGGCTACAGGTTTCACTTCCATACTCTACCAGGGAAGAGAGGAATGCCAAACCTACCTCCAAATCAAAAGGCAGAAGCTCTAAAACAAATATCCCAATTATTAAAGATGAGAGCTGTGGAAAAGGTACCATCTATGGAGCAAGGAAAAGGATTTTACTCCAGACTCTTCCTGGTACCAAGAAAAGAGAGCAAATGGAGACCTATTCTCGACCTGTCCGCTTTAAACACATTCCTCATTGTTCCAAAATTCAAAATGCTGACTCTACAGCATCTTTTTCCCATGCTGGGCAAGGAGTCTTGGCTGGTAACTCTAGATCTCAAGGAGGCATACCTGCACGTCCCCATACGACCAAATTGCAGAAGATACCTCAGATTTCTTGCAGGATCAGAGCATTATCAATTCTCAGCATTGCCCTTTGGCTTATCTACTGCACCCAGAGTGTTCACGAAATGCCTGGCATCAGTAATTGCTCATTGCAGGCTTCAGGAAATCCAAATCTACCCCTACCTGGACGACTGCCTGATACAAGCGGACAACAAAAACAAGCTAGCAGAAGACTTACAAAGGGTCATTTACCTGCTACAAGCCCTGGGATACACAGTCAATATAAAAAAGTCAAGACTGACACCATCCCAGAGAATAACCTTTTTGGGTGCAGAGTTGGACACATCAAAGCAAATGACATTCCTAACAGTAGAAAAACAGCAGCAGCTACCTCTCTACTTCTTGGCATTAACAAGGCAGAACCATCTGACAGCAAGAAAACTACTGCAAGCCTTGGGCTTCATGGCATCATGCATAATATTGGTCCCTCATGCCAGACTGCATATGAGAAAACTACAGTGGTACCTAAGGAATTTATGGTCTCAACACAAGCACAGCTTAGAAACCCACATTCCAATTATTCCATGCCTGAAGCAAGAATTCCTATGGTGGGCTCAGGCTTGTCAATCAAACACAGGACTGCCCTTCCACAGTACTCAACCAAGCCAAATCATCACGACGGACGCTTCGGACCTCGGTTGGGGAGCACACATGCTGGACAAGTGCATACAAGGCTTATGGACTCAAGACCAGCTGCACCTACACATAAACCTAAAGGAAATGCTGGCAGTAAAACTGGCAATTCAGGCATTCAGACAATTTCTTCAACAAGGTCTATTGATAAGGACAGACAACACCACAGTTATGTGGTACATCAACAAACAGGGAGGCACACATTCGTATCCTCTTTGCCGGATGGCACTGGACCTCTGGAATGTGGCCCTGAGCTACAACATTCAGTTAAAAGCAGTTTTTGTACCAGGAAAAGAAAACATTCTAGCAGACATATTAAGCAGGACTACCACGGATGTCCACGAATGGATGCTGCATCCGGACATCTTCAAAACCATTACAAGAAAATGGGGGCTTCCAGAAATAGACTTATTTGCATCCCCACGCAATCACCAACTGCAGAAATTCTGCACAAGGACGTACCACCCACTTGCTTGGAAAGTGGACTCCCTATCCTTCAGTTGGAAAAACCTGACAGCATATGCATTCCCACCGCTTCCTTTGATGCACAAGGTGCTATTGAAGATCAAAGAGGACCGTCCAAGGATCATTCTGATAGCTCCAGACTGGCCAAGGCAGCATTGGTACCCATTACTGAGGAGCATGTCTCGGGAACAAATATGGCCACTACCCCTGGTTCCCTTGCTGTTAACACAGAACAACTACAACAATCTGCATCCAAACCTGAAAACTCTGCAGCTGACTGCCTGGAACATTGCATAAGACCAATTAACCCTAATTTATCCCAAAGGGTTAAAGACATTATCCTTGAGGCTCGCAGACCCTCAACAAGAAAAATTATTCAGCAAAATGGAAAAGATATCTCATGTGGAGTACTGCAAAGGAGAAGATGTGTCACTGGTAAACATAGCCAACATCCTGGAATACTTGGCAGAGCTCTTCCACACAGGCCTGTCCTATTCCTCCATCAAGATTCATGCATCAGCTATTTCAGCAGAATACGACTTGGATCCTCCTGTCTTCTCACACCCTCTGCTCAGACAGTTTCTGAGAGGAATTAAAAATGTAAAGCCTCCTAGGAAGCCACCATTACCAGCATGGGACTTGAACTTTGTGCTAGAAAAATTGACACTGCCTCCTTTCGAACCAGCAGCAACAGCAGAATTACAATACCTATCATGGAAGACTGCTTTCCTGCTGGCAATCACTTCAGCAAGAAGGGTATCTGAACTTCAGGCATTAATGGCAGTACAACCCTTCCTGATCTTCCATCAAGATAGTGTCCATGAGAACAAATCCTTCCTTCATGCCTAAGGTGGTCTCCAGAGTTTCTTTAAATCAGGCTATCCACCTACCTTCATTCTTCCCCAACCCACAGAACAGGGGAGAAAAACTGCTGCATACCTTGGATGTGCATAGACAATTACGCTACTACCTGGACAGGACCAAGGGCAATAGAAAAACTGACCAGCTACTGGTAGCATATGCAACAGGAAGGGAAGGAAAAGCAATTTCAAAACGGACAATCTCCAAGTGGATAGGAAATTGCATTAGATTTTGTTACTCCTACCATGGAAAGAAAACTCCAGAGAACATCAGGCCTCACTCTACAAGGGCTACAGCCACTACCACAGCCTTCTTACGAGGAGTGGCTACCAAGGACATTTTAGAGGCTGCTACTTGGAGCTCCGTGCATACATTTGCCAAGCATTATAATTTACCCTTATACTCTAGATCCCGAGCAGGTTTTGCCACTGCTGTTTTGCAAGGGATCCTAACTACACCATAACTTTATTTTTCCACCTCCCCCAGTTTGGCTATGGTATTCTACCCATTTGTAAGGACTGCAGATGCATCCTTGAAGGACATAGTACAGTTTTGTACCTACCATAAATGTAGATGTCCGATAGGAATGCATCTGCAGTCAGGATTACCCACCCTTCCCTCTGTGGTGCTCCTAGGGTATTTGCCCATCTTATAGCTAGCTGGGGGAATCTGTTATGGTGTATTTGTTTGTATATATGTACATACATGCTTATTTTTGTGTTTGCTCTCTACTATTTGGAATCATTGGCATTTATCCAAATTTAGCCTTCCAAGAGGGCACCTGGCATCTGGGGCAAGAAACACTGAGGAAAATGGCGTCGGCTGATGCCTTTATACCCGAAGAACTGCAGCTATGACGTCGGGTGAAGTGCGACACCAGCCGAGGCCAGACCCAGACTTTGGAATCCGGCCGACCAAAGGGCTGCCTGACGACAGGACAACCCATTTGTAAGGACTGCAGATGCATTCCTATCGGACATCTACAGTTATGGTAGGTACAAAACTGTACTTTATAGTCTGTTGTAGTTATGTCTAAGGAAACTAAAGACCATAAACCTTTGGGTTTTAAGAAATGAAGACCATAAACCTTCGGGTTTTAAGAAATGCCTAAAATGTTCACAAAAAATGTCCTTGACTGACTGGCATAGTATTTGTGTGTATTGTTTGGGAGCCATACATCTACAGGAGACGTACTTTTTGCCATTCTTTTAGTTCCCGGGTTCTCCAGGAAGGGAAGAACAAACTGATTTTGAAAGGTCTCCTTAAACCTTCCTTTGAAGAGGATTTAGCAAGTTCTTCCTCCTCTCACTCCAGGTCTCTCTTCAAGAAAAAAAAAGAGAAGGTTTAAGTCGGTGAAAAGACAGTCTCCTACACCGACTGACAAATCAGGACCTCCAGAGAGAGTTACCAAAGTTGACCAACCTTCTACCTCTTCAACTCCTCTGCCTTTGGAGCCGATTGAGGTTATTGATATAGACCTTCCAGTTTCGGCCCCATGTTTTTCGGAGCCGATAACTGGATCCATACTTCGGAGACTTACTACAACACTTCGATCTCCAGTTTTGCAGAGATCTCGATCCCCTACCTTGTCTTCCAGATCCTCCAGGAGTGTTTGAGGAGGATGTCGAGGGGGGGGGGGTGCTTAGACTTTCGAAGTTGCCGGCGCTAGCAAATTTGTTGTCTGCTTCGACCCAGTCTGTTCCGGAGCCGTCTAAGGCCGTATTACCTGCTTCTGTTCCTCTTCCGAGCCATGCCGGTCTTTCGGAGCCAGATCTGTTGGTGCCGTTTGTTGTGGAACAGTTGGTTCCAGCACACCAAGTGGCTTTCTCGGAGCCGTGTTCTGCTCCGACACCGTACATGGTGTCTAGGAGCTGACTCTCACCAGTCGGCCCCAATGGGGACGCTCGGACCTGAACTTCTTCGGTTCTGAGCCTACCTCTTGGTGTGTTGGCTTGGCTGAGCTTGGATCCTACATCTGTCTCACAGCGGATCGCTCTGGAGCTGGGGGCTACTTCTGCCTCTTCGGAACCGGTGGTGTCCTTGGAGCTGGGAGAATCTGCATTTGAGATGAGGAGGAGCGTGCTGTCTAAATCTTCAGCTCTACACAAGGATACCGATTGTTCTTCCCCCTCAAGCTCCGACCTCTGTCTCGGCACCATCCCTCTCATGACAACAGAGACCCGCAGCCTCAGAAGTCCCCCCTTGGGTGGCCCCCAGTCTTCTGAGACCTCCCCAGAATACCCTTCTGAGGAGCCTCCTCGGAAGAGAAGAGGAAGCACGTAGACTCCCCTGATGAGTCCATCACCTCTGACACTGACCTCTGAGTCAGAAGGGTCCCCTAGGTCATCCTCTAATGATCCTCTAATGATATCTCCCACCGTCACACCTTCTGATGAGGAGTCAGTGTACCTGAAGGCTTTCGGGTCTCAACCTTCAGCCTCTTGGGTGTCTCCACTTTTCGATGAGCTGTTAGATTTGGTAAGCCAAAAGGTGTGGGGAAACTCCTGACACCGTGGAACCAGTCCCTAGAAGGCCGAACAAATTTCTTTTAACTCCTAGGGTAAAAGAGTTTCTGACCAAAGGTGTGCTTGTAGATGCCATGGTGGTGGCAGCTGCCACAAAGAAGGAACTAGCAGAAACTTCCTCATCTGTCCACCCACCTAACAAAGAGTCTCAAACGATGGACAGATACGGGAAGCGTATTTTTTCTTCAGCAGCTTTTACATTCAGATCGCTGAATTACCTCACCCATTTCACTAGGCTTCAAAGAGATCTCCTAAAAGAGCTGGGAGATGCTCTCCAAGATACTTTAACTTAAGGAGTCCCTGAGAAGGTTACTGCTCAATTGTCCACCTTAAACTCTGTTGTTAACTCCTCCTTCATGAGGCTGATATCTTTTTACGCAGCAGATGGAGCGAGCAGGGCAGCGGGTTCAGGAGTTCTCCTTAGGAGACACTCCTGGATGCGCTTGCGTAACTTTGCGGAGCCCTTCAAATCTACATTTACCAATGCCCCTTTTGACAGTTCCTCTCTGTTTCATCCAAAGGTAAAAGGTACACTCACCAGATGTGAGCAGGAAGGGAAGACTCTCTCTCTGCGTGGGAGTACATTTTTCCGTCCCTTCTAGACCATACCCTAAAGCAGTGGTTCCCAAACTTTTTCGATTCTCAGCTCCCTTGCTGAATCCAGGTTTTCCCAAGGTTCCCCCCTCCCCACGGTGCTCATAAAGTGCATATTTTATTTATTTATTTGACATTTGTTTAATGAGGCTGCCCGACTGGACTAGGAGACCGGGGGGGGAAAGCTCA